>NW_012063306.1:0-338 GCF_000956235.1 Wasmannia auropunctata | reverse complement strand
TGTATGCTATACGAAGTTATTACGTAATCTCGACGTGCGAAGCGCGGAACCGCCGGATCCGAGCGCCCGCGACGTTCCCACCGCTCAAACCGTCGATTCTCGCCGTTTGAAGCTCGGAAACGTCGTAATCCTTGACGTTCGCGGCGTTTCCACCATTCAAACGTCGAATCTCGACGTGCGAAGCGCGGAACCGCCGGATCCGAGCGCCCGCGACGTTCCCACCGCTCAAACGTCGATTCTCGCCGTTTGAAGCTCGGAAACGTCGTATCCTTGCGTTCGCGGCGTTTCCACCATTCAAACGTCGAATCTCGACGTGCGAAGCGCGGAATTGCCGGATC
>NW_012063305.1:0-597 GCF_000956235.1 Wasmannia auropunctata | reverse complement strand
GATACGATTTTTCCTTTGGCAAAAATTTGTGCGGAGCTTAGTTTTCAAGTTATAAAGAAAAATAGTTAATGAATTACGGGCCGCGTACGGAAGGTAGACAGGGGCGGCGCAACTTACTGTCCGACGGCAGGCGGTACGCGAGACCCTCGCGACGATCAGCTGACTATACACGCGCGCATAAACATGCGTTTACATTTTCTCTCTCTCTCTTTTTCACACACGCACGCACGCACGCACGCACAAAACTTTACCTTTTAAAGATTTGTCGACTTCTGTAGCTTCTCGAAAAAGATAGATGAATTCTCATTTCGATGTGATTTCCACGTAATGAGTGTTTATTTTATTAAATTTTCGATAGTTTTAATGTAAACGTCACAAGTTATCCACTGACTGACACAGATTAAATAATTAATTAGTTAATTCTTTTTTTTACAAACCGTGTCACTTCAACATTTTACACTCGATTCACATACAAACTATTCATTTGAAGAAATCACAAGAAATCTATTAATGTATCTACTAATTAATATCCGTTACGTACTTTACAATCACTGTCGATTAATTATCCGTCCACTGACTGAGTCGACAAGGCACACA
>NW_012063304.1:0-421 GCF_000956235.1 Wasmannia auropunctata | reverse complement strand
TACATTATACGAAGTTATACGATCGTCGATTCTCGCCGTTTGAAGCTCGGAAACGTCGTATCCTTGCGTTCGCGGCGTTTCCACCATTCAAACGTCGAATCCTCGACGTGCGAAGCGCGGAACCGCCGGATCCGAGCGCCCGCGACGTTCCCACCGCTCAAACGTCGATTCTCGCCGTTTGAAGCTCGGAAACGTCGTATCCTTGCGTTCGCGGCGTTTCCACCATTCAAACGTCGAATCTCGACGTGCGAAGCGCGGAACCGCCGGATCCGAGCGCCCGCGACGTTCCCACCGCTCAAACGTCGATTCTCGCCGTTTGAAGCTCGGAAACGTCGTATCCTTGCGTTCGCGGCGTTTCCACCATTCAAACGTCGAATCTCGACGTGCGAAGGCGCGGGAACCGCCGGATCCGAGCGCCCGA
>NW_012063303.1:0-880 GCF_000956235.1 Wasmannia auropunctata | reverse complement strand
GGTCGCTAGCGGGGAAGCGTCGATCGGCCAGGTTTACCTCCGGACCCGACAGAGCCAAAATTTTTTAAGTCCCGCGCGGCGTGTTGCTTTCGCCGCGTTTACCTCCGGCGCCGAAAATTCTCCGCTATCGAGGCGAACGGACGACGGGGGTGCACGGGGGCACTCGCGTGGCCGAATAGACGTGCGGGCACGCGAATCGACGTAATATTAAAGGCGCTAGCGGGGAAGCGTCGATCGGCCAGGTTTACCTCCGGACCCGACCCGAAAATTTTCTAAGTCCCGCGCGGCGTGTTGCTTTCGCGCGGAGTGTTGCTTTTCGCCGCGTTTACCTCCGGCGCCGAAAAATTCTCCGCTATCGCGGCGAACGGACGACGGGGGTGCACGGGGGGCACTCGGGTGGCCAAACTAGACGTGCGGGCCACGCGAATCGACGTAATATTAAGGGCGCTTGACGGGGAAGCGTCGATCGGCCAGGTTACCTCCGGACCCGACAGAGACCAAAAATTTCTAAGTCACGCGCGGCGTGTTGCTTCGCGCGGCGTGTTCTTTCGCCGCGTTTACTTACGGCGCCTAAAATTTTTCGCTATCGAGGCGAACGGACGACGGGGGTGCACGGGGGCACTCGGGTGGCCAAAAAGACGTGCGGGAACGCGAATCGACGTAATATTAAGAACGCGTAGAGGGGAAGCGTCGATCGGCCATGTTTACCTCCGGACCCGTCAGAGCCGAAAATTTTTTAAGTCCCGCGCGGCGTGTTGCTATTGCCGCGTTTACCTCTGGCGCCGAAAATTCTCCGCTATCGAGGCGAACGGACGACGGGGGTGCACGGGGGCACTTGAGTGGCCGAACAGAACTGAGTCGACAAGGCACACAGGGGATA
>NW_012063302.1:0-392 GCF_000956235.1 Wasmannia auropunctata | reverse complement strand
TATCCCCTGTGTGCCTTGTCGACTCAGTTGTATGCTATACGAAGTTATTACGTGAGGCCCTGGAGGACTGACGTGGAGAAGGGTTTCGTGTGAACAGCCGTTGCACACGAGTCAGTCGATCCTAAGCCCTAGGAGAAATCCTATGTCAATGACGGCGTACTATACTCTAGTGTTGTCCTAGCCAAAATGATCGATTACTGTAAAAAGTAAGAGAGAGATAGAGCGAACGACACACGCCCGTCGGGCGAAAGGGAATCCGGTTCCTATTCCGGAACCCGGCAGCGGAACCGCATACAATTCGGGCCCTCGTAAGAGTGTTCGTCGGGGTAACCCAAAATGACCTGGAGACGCCGTCGGGAGATCCGGGAAGAGTTTTCTTTTCTGTATAAGCA
>NW_012063301.1:0-701 GCF_000956235.1 Wasmannia auropunctata | reverse complement strand
TATCCCCTGTGTGCCTTGTCGACTCAGTTACGCCTTAGCGAAATTTTTCTACGTACTTTGAGTACGCACGTTCCTCGACGTCTGAGTATCGCATCGTCGATCTAGCGTCAGGGCTGAGCGGCTACGCGCCGCTATCATAGGGAGAATGAGAACAAAAATATACATGATCTTTTTTTAACAAAACCCGACGTTGTGCGTATACTCCTCGGAGTGTACATGCACGTTCGGTGTATAACACATGGGTTTACGTATGTAACGAATGAAGAAGCAGAGTGTCGCCGACCGGCTCGCAAGACCGGCGGCAAGTACCGACACACGCACACGGCTCTCTGTGCTGCGCTCGCTGGCTCTCGAGAAAAACGCACACACGAAGCTCCCTGGTTGATCCTGCCAGTAGTCATATGCTTGTCTCAAAGATTAAGCCATGCATGTCTCAGTGCATGCCGAATTAAGGTGAAACCGCGAATGGCTCATTAAATCAGTTATGGTTCATTAGATTGTACCCACATTTACTTGGATAACTGTGGTAATTCTAGAGCTAATACATGCAAAACAGAGTCCCGACCAGTGATGGAAGGGACGCTTTTATTAGATCAAAACCAATCGGTGGCGGGCGGTCTCCGTCCGTCCACCGTTTATTTTGGTGACTCTGAATAACTTTGTGCTGATCGCAACTGAGTCGACAAGGCACACAGGGGATA
>NW_012063300.1:0-468 GCF_000956235.1 Wasmannia auropunctata | reverse complement strand
CCCCTGTGTGCCTTGTCGACTCAGTCGCACGTCGAGATTCGACGTTTGAATGGTGGAAACGCCGCGAATGCAAGGATACGACGTTTCCGAGCTTTCAAACGGCGAGAATCGACGTTTGAGCGTGGGAACGTCNCGGGCGCTCGGATCCCTGCGGTTCCGCGCTTCGCACGTCGAGATTCGACGTTTGAATGGTGGAAACGCCGCGTAACGCAAGGATACGACGTTTCCGAGCTTCAAACGGTCGAGAATCGAACGTTTGAGCGGTGGGAACGTCGCGGGCGCTCGGATCCGGCGGTTCCGCGCTTCGCACGTCCGTAGAGTTCGACGTTTGATTGTCGAAACGCGCAAACGCAAGGATACGACGTTTCCGAGCTTCAAACGGCGAGAATCGACGTTTGAGCGGTGGGAACGTCGCGGGCGCTCGGATCCGGCGGTTCCGCGATTCGCACGTCGAGATTCGATGTTTGA
>NW_012063299.1:0-542 GCF_000956235.1 Wasmannia auropunctata | reverse complement strand
GTATGCTATACGAAGTTATTACGTCGCACGCACGCACGCACGCACGCACGCACGCACGCACGCACGCACGCAATATCTTACCTTTTGAAAGATTTGTCGACTTCTCGAAAAAGATGGATTAATTCCCATGTGATTTCCACGTAATGAGTGTTTATTTTAATAAATTTTCAATAGTTTTAATGCAAACGTCACAAGTTATCACTGACACAGATCAAATAATTAAATAATTCTTTTTTTTTTACAAACCGTGTCACTTCAATATTTCACACTCAATTCACATACAAATTATGCATTCGAAGAAATTACGAGAAATCTTCTAATGTATTTACTTAATATCGGTACTATTACGTACTTCACAATCACTGACGATTAATTATCCGTCCACTGAAAAATCACACGAAGAAAGAAACACACGGCGATTTATTAACACGCGACCCGTTCACTCGACGATAGCAAGCAGTCGACTGACTTTAATACCGAATGTATTAAGTAGTTAATAATTATCAATCCGTGTCGATTAATTATTCGTCGATTGAAAACTA
>NW_012063298.1:0-356 GCF_000956235.1 Wasmannia auropunctata | reverse complement strand
ATACGAAGTTATACGATAATGGTGGAAACGCCGCGAACGCAAGGATACGACGTTTCCGAGCTTCAAACGGCGAGAATCGACGTTTGAGCGGTGGGAACGTCGCGGGCGCTCGGATCCGGCGGTTCCGCGCTTCGCACGTCGAGATTCGACGTTTGAATGGTGGAAACGCCGCGAACGCAAGGATGCGACGTTTCCGAGCTTCAAACGGCGAGAATCGACGTTTGAGCGGTGGGAACGTCGCGGGCTTTCGGATCCGGCGGTTCCGCGCTTCGCACGTCGAGATTCGACGTTTGAATGGTGGAAACGCCGCGAACGCAAGGATACGACGTCTCCGAGCTTCAAACGGCGAGAATCGA
>NW_012063297.1:0-578 GCF_000956235.1 Wasmannia auropunctata | reverse complement strand
ATGGTAGAAACGCCGCGAACGCAAGGATACGACGTTTCCTCGCTTCAAACGGCGAGAATCGACGTTTGAGCGGTGGGAACGTCGCGGGCGCTCGGATCCGGCGGTTCCGCGCTTCGCACGTCGAGATTCGACGTTTGAATGGTAGAAACGCCGCGAACGCAAGGATACGACGTTTCCTCGCTTACAAACGGCGAGAATCGACGTTTGAGCGGTAGGGTAACGTCGCGGGCGCTCGGGATCCGGCGGTTTCCGCGCTTCGCACGTCGAGAGTTCGACGTTTGAAGTGGTAGAAACGCCGCGAACGCAAGGATACGACGTTTTCCCGAGCTTCAAACGGCGAGAATCGACGTTTGAGCGGTGGGAACGTCGCGGGCGCTCGGATCCGGCGGTTCCGCGCTTCGCACGTCGAGATTCGACGTTTGAATGGTGGAAACGCCGCGAACGCAAGGATACGACGTTTCCGAGCTTCAAACGGCGAGAATCGACGTTTGAGCGGTGGGAACGTCGCGGGCGCTCGGATCCGGCGGTTCCGCGCTTCGCACGTCGAGATTCGACGTTTGAATGGTGGGAAACGCCGA
>NW_012063296.1:0-415 GCF_000956235.1 Wasmannia auropunctata | reverse complement strand
CGACTCAGTACGTCGTATCCTTGCGTTCGCGGCGTTTCTACCATTCAAACGTCGAATCTCGACGTGCGAAGCGCGGAACCGCCGGATCCGAGCGCCCGCGACGTTCCCACCGCCTCAAACCGTCGATTCTCGCCGTTTGAAGCTCGGAAACGTCGTATCCTTGCGTTCGCGGCGTTTCTACCATTCAAACGTCGAATCTCGACGTGCGAAGCGCGGAACCGCCGGATCCGAGCGCCCGCGACGTTCCCACCGCTCAAACGTCGATTCTCGCCGTTTGAAGCTCGGAAACGTCGTATCCTTGCGTTCGCGGCGTTTCTACCATTCAAACGTCGAATCTCGACGTGCGAAGCGCGGAACCGCCGGATCCGAGCGCCCGCGACGTTCCCACCGCTCAAACGTCGTAATAACTTCGTAT
>NW_012063295.1:0-449 GCF_000956235.1 Wasmannia auropunctata | reverse complement strand
GTAAACGTCGTATCCTTGCGTTCGCGGCGTTTCCACCATTCAAACGTCGAAATCTCGACGTGCGAAGCACGGAACCGCCGGATCCGAGCGCCCGCGACGTTCCCACCGCTCAACCGTCGATTCTCGCCGTTTGAAGCTCGGAAACGTCGTATCCTTGCGTTCGCGGCGTTTCCACCATTCAAACGTCGAATCTCGACGTGCGAAGCGCGGAACCGCCGGATCCGAGCGCCCGCGACGTTCCCACCGCTCAAACGTCGATTCTCGCCGTTTGAAGCTCGGAAACGTCGTATCCTTGCGTTCGCGGCGTTTCCACCATTCAAACGTCTAATCTCGACGTGCGAAGCGCGGAACCGCCGGATCCGAGCGCCCGCGACGTTCCCACCGCTCAAACGTCGATTCTCGCCGTTTGAAGCTCGGAAACGTCGTATCCTTGCACGTAATAACTTCGT
>NW_012063294.1:0-362 GCF_000956235.1 Wasmannia auropunctata | reverse complement strand
ATGCCTAAGTGACTGGAGTTCAGACGTGTGCTCTTCCGATCTTTTGCAATTCATGAATCATTAACAGTATCGAGCGCGTCCGTCTAAACGTTAGACAACATTGCATCATCATTGACCTTTGATCGTCTAGCGAGACTAATTATAGAATCTTTAATGCATTCAGAGTTCTCTCTCCGGAGATAGACGGATTCTAATCCTAGAGCTCCGAGGGAAACGAGCGGAGAAATTTTTGTGTACGTACATGAGTACGTCCACTCCCTACGGGACTAGTTCCCCATTCAGTGAAAACAATGAGGGTTTGTCTCCAACATGAAACTAGGACCAGCGGGGTGAGGCACGTGTGCGGTAACGAGTGGGGATGG
>NW_012063293.1:0-1079 GCF_000956235.1 Wasmannia auropunctata | reverse complement strand
TATCCCCTGTGTGCCTTGTCGACTCAGTACTTAGAAAATTTTTGGCTCTGTCGGGTCCGGTGGTAAACCTGGCCGATCGACGCTTCCCCGCAAGCGCCCTTAATATTACGTCGATTCGCGTGCCCGCACGTCTATTTGGCCACCCGAGTGCCCCCGTGCACCCCCGTCGTCCGTTCGCCTCGATAGCGGAAAATTTTTGGCGCCGGAGGTAAAAGCGGCGAAAGAAACACGCCGCGCGAAAGCAACACGCCGCGCGTGACTTAGAAAATTTTCGGGTCGGGTCCGGAGGTAAACCTGGCCGATCGACGCTTCCCCGCTAGCGCCTTTAATATTACGTCGATTCGCGTGCCCGCACGTCTATTCGGCCACGCGAGTGCCCCCCGTGCACCCCCGTCGTCCGTTCGCCTCGATAGCGGAGAATTTTCGGCGCCGGAGGTAAACGCGGCGAAAGCAACACGCCGCGCGGGACTTAAAAAATTTTTCGGCTCTGTCGGGTCCGGAGGTAAACCTGGCCGATCGAACGTCTTCCCCGACTAGCGTCCTTAATATTACGTCGTATTCGCGTCGCCCTCACGTCTATTTGGCCACCCGAGTGCCCCCGTGCACCCCCGTCGTCCGTTCGCCTTGATAGCGGAGAATTTTTGGTCGCCGGAAGTAAACGCGGCGAAAGAAACACGCCGCGCGAAAGCAACACGCCGCGCGTGACTTAGAAAATTTTCGGCTCTGTCGGGTCCGGAGGTAAACCTGGCCGATCAACGCTTCCCCGATAGCGTCCTTAATATTACCTCGATTCGCGTGCCCGCACGTTTATTTGGCCACCCGAGTGCCCCCGTGCACCCCCGTCGTCCGTTCGCCTCCATAGCAGAGAATTTTTGCGCCGGAGGTAAACGCGGCGAAAGCAACACGCCGCGCGAAAGCAACACGCCGCGCGGGACTTAGAAAATTTTCGGGTCGGGTCCGGAGGTAAACCTGGCCGATCGACGCTTCCCCGCAAGCGCCCTTAATATTACTTCGATTCGCGTGCCCGCACGACTATTTGGCCACCCGAGTGACTGAGTCGACAAGGCACACAGGGGATA
>NW_012063292.1:0-428 GCF_000956235.1 Wasmannia auropunctata | reverse complement strand
TCTCGGTGTCCTTGATTCCCTCTCGGGGTTCTTTGGGCCCGGGGTCAGGGTCGAGCTCTCCGGATTACCTCCGCGCGGTTACCGGATCACTCACGATGTTTCAACACTTTGATTCTCGTGAGAATTCCGACTCTCTTGGTGTCCTTGATTCCCTCGCGGGGGTTCTTTGGGCCTGGGGTCAGGGTCTGGCTCTTCTCCGATTATTCACGGTGTCTGAACACCGTGACTCGCGGGAATTCCGACTCTCTTGGTGTCCTTGATTCCCTCGCGGGGTTTCTTTGGGCCCGGGGTCAGGGTCGAGCTCTCCGGATTACCTCCGCGCGGTTACCGGATCACTCACGATGTGTCAACACTTTGATTCTCGTGATCGTATAACTTCGTATAATGTATGCTATACGAAGTTATGCACATTATACGAAGTTATACGA
>NW_012063291.1:0-344 GCF_000956235.1 Wasmannia auropunctata | reverse complement strand
TATCCCCTGTGTGCCTTTGTCGACTCAGTTGTATGCTATACGAAGTTATTACGTTCATTTTTTTATCTTACTTTTATTCATTAATATTTTGTAATATTATACTGATATTAAAAATAATCATAAATAAACGAGACAAAGCTATTTCTTTGTCATTGTATAAAAATTGAGACGCCTACAGCAAAAGTAACCTAACTGTCAAAATTCGATTTTTAAACTTAAAGCGTTATTAACTTATAAAATCATTAATGTTTTCAAATAAGAAACTCAATTTCGATAATTAGATATTTTTGCGCATCAATTATGTCAATATTTAAATGTAAGTCAATGGACAAGGGCACCCCGCA
>NW_012063290.1:0-458 GCF_000956235.1 Wasmannia auropunctata | reverse complement strand
TACGAAGTTATTACGTTCGCGGCGTTTCCACCATTCAAACGTCGAATCTCGACGTGCGAAGCGCGGAACCGCCGGATCCGAGCGCCCGCGACGTTCCCACCGCTCAAACGTCGATTCTCGCCGTTTGAAGTCGTACGGAACGTACGTATCCTTGCGTACGGCGGCGTTTCCACCGGATTCGAAACGTCGAATCTCGACGTGCGAAGCGCGGAACCGCCGGATCCGAGCGCCCGCGACGTTCCCACCGCTCAAACGTCGATTCTCGCCGTTTGAAGTCGACGGAAACCGTCGTATCCTCGCGTTCGACGGCGTTCTACCATTCAAACGTCGAATCTCGACGTGCGAAGCGCGGAACCGCCGGATCCGAGCGCCCGCGACGTTCCCACCGCTCAAACGTCGATTCTCGCCGTTTGAAGCGAGGAAACGTCGTATCCTTGCGTTCGCGGCGTTTCTAACAT
>NW_012063289.1:0-943 GCF_000956235.1 Wasmannia auropunctata | reverse complement strand
TTAGCCCCCTTAATATTACGTCGATTCGCGTGCCCGCACGTTTATTCGGCCACCCTACCACCCCCGTGCACCCCCGTCGTCCGTTCGCCCCGATAGCGAAGAATTTCGACGCCGGAGGTAATCGGGCGGTCGGAAAGCAACACGCCGCGCGAAAAGCAACACGCCGCGCGGGACTTAGAAAATTTTCGGCTCGGTCGGGTCCGGAGGTAAACCTGGCCGATCGACGCTTCCCCGCTAGCCCCCTTATTGTTACGCCGATTCGCGTGCCCGCACGTTATTCGGCCACCCTACACCCCCGTGCACCCCCGTCGTCCGTTCGCCCCCGATACGCGAAGAATTTTCGGCGCCGGAGGTAATCGCGGCGAAAGCAACACGCCGCGCGAAAGCAACACGCCGCGCGGGACTTAGAAAATTTTCGGCTCGGTCGGGTCCGGAGGTAAACCTGGCCGATCGACGCTTCCCCGCTAGCCCCCTTAATATTACGTCGATTCGCGCGCCCGCACGTTTATTCGGCCACCCTACCACCCCCGTTGCACCCCCGTCGTCCGTTGCCCCGATAGCGAAGAATTTTCGGCGCCGGAGGTACACTTGGCCAAAGCAACACGCCGCGGCGGTACCTCGCTTCCAGCGGCTAAGTCCCGCGCGCCTCGGTCTATCGACGTTCGCGCCCATAAGCGGCCGTGCATAAGACCGTGCGTCGCCGACCGCTTGTCCGGTCGGTTGGGTACTATAAGAGGTGCGGTGCGCTCGGCTAGCCGAGCGGTACATGCGGTCGTGCGTACACGTTACTCGTGTCTCGTACGCCCCGTACGGCTTCTCGAACGTATATGAAACACGGACCGTGATCGTTGCGATGCACGTCGGTCGTTCTTCTCGCTATTGAAGCGGAGAAGTCGTCGACTCTCGCACGGAGGGACTGAGTCGACAAGGCACACAGGGGATA
>NW_012063288.1:0-316 GCF_000956235.1 Wasmannia auropunctata | reverse complement strand
TTATTACGTACGTCGATTCTCGCCGTTTGAAGCTCGGAAACGTCGTATCCTTGCGTTCGCGGCGTTTCTACCATTCAACGTCGAATCTCGACGTCGCGAAGCGCCGAACCGCCGGATCCGAGTCGCCGCGACGTTCCACCGATCTTCAAACGTCGATTCTCGCCGTTTGAAGCTCGGAAACGTCGTATCCTTGCGTTCGCGGCGTTTCCACCATTCAAACGTCGAATCTCGACGTGCGAAGCGCGGAACCGCCGGATCCGAGCGCCCGCGACGTTCCCACCGCTCAAACGTCGATTCTCGCCGTTTGAAGCTCGGA
>NW_012063287.1:0-773 GCF_000956235.1 Wasmannia auropunctata | reverse complement strand
TTTCGCCGCGTTTACCTCCGGCGCCGAAAAATTATCCGCTATCGAGGCGAACGGACGGACGGGGGTGCACGGGAGCACTCGCGTGGCCGAATAGACGTGCGGGCACGGAAATCGACGTAATATTAAGGGCGCCAGCGGGGAAGCGAAGCGTCGATCGGCCAGGTATACCTCGGACCCACCCGAAAATTTTCTAAGTCCCGCGCGGCGTGTGCTTTCGCGCGGCGTGTTTCTTTCGCCGCTTTTACCTCCGGCGCCAAAAATTCTCCGCTATCGAGGCGAACGGACGACGGGGGTGCACGGGGGGCACTCGGGGTGGCCAAATAGACGTGACGGGCACGCGAATCGACGTAATATTAAGGGCGCGTTGCGGGGAAGCGTCGATCGGCCAGGTTTACCTCCGGACCCGACCCGAAAATTTTCTAAGTCTCGCGCGGCGTTGTTGCTTTCGCGCGGCGTGTTGCTTTTCGCCGCGTTTTACCTCCGACGCCGAAAATTCTCCGCTATCGAGGCGAACGGTCGACGGGGGTGCACGGGGGCACTCGCGTGGCCGAATAGACGTGCGGGCACGCGAATCGACGTAATATTAAGAGCGCTAGCGGGGAAGCGTCGATCGGCCAGGTTTTACCTCCGGACCCGACCCGAAAATTTTCTAAGTCCCGCGCGGCGTGTTGCTTTCGCGCGGCGTGTTGCTTTCGCCGCATTTACCTCCGACGCCAAAATTCTCCGCTATCGAGGCGAACGGTCGACGGGGTGGCACGGGGCGACTTGAGTGG
>NW_012063286.1:0-494 GCF_000956235.1 Wasmannia auropunctata | reverse complement strand
TCCCCCGGTCGCCCGGCCGGCTGTCCGGCGGTACACGCAAGGTATCAGGCCGCAGCTCTCTCGTCGCGCCGCGAGTCTCTCCGCTCTCTCGGGAGCGCGAGGGACTCCGCGTGCGCGCGCCAGAGTGTGCGTCGAGGCCGTCGCAAGCGCGCGCCACGGTACACGGACGTTAACGGACCTAGCGCCGTCGCCGTGCCTGGCCCGCTGTTGGTCGTGCGGTAAGAGAGAATATCTTAACCTTCGACAGGCCTGCAAAACGTTCGCCGCGCGCGCGCCTCTTCGCGGGGGTCGCGCGTGGCGACGGATACCGGTCGGCGACGCTACTGCTTTGGGTACTCTTAGGACCCGTCTTGAAACACGGACCAAGGAGTCTAACATGTACGCGAGTCATTGGGACTCAGCGGATACCTAAAGGCGCAAAGAAAGTGAAGGTCGGCCCTGGTTGTCGACCGAGGGAGGATGGGCCGCGTCGCGATGCGGCTCCGCACTACCGG
>NW_012063285.1:0-462 GCF_000956235.1 Wasmannia auropunctata | reverse complement strand
TTCGCCGCGTTTACCTCCGGCGCCGAAAATTTTCCGCTATCGAGGCGAACGGACGACGGAGGTGCACGGGGGCACTCGGGTGGCCGAATAGACGTGCGGGCACGCGAATCGACGTAACTATTAACGGGCGCCAGCGGGGATGCGAAGCGTCGATCGGCCAGGTTTACCTCCGGACCCGACCCGAAAATTTTCTAAGTCCCGCGCGGCGTGTTGCTTTCGCGCGGCGTGTTGTTTTCGCCGCGTTTACCTTCGACGCCGAAAATTCTCCGCTATCGAGGCGAACGGACGAGGGGGGTGCACGGGGGGCACTTGAGTGGCCGAACAGACGTGCGGGCACGCGGAATCGACGGTAATATTAAGGGCGCTAGCGGGGAAGCGTCGATCGGCCAGGTTTACCTCCGGACCGACCCGAAAATTTTCTAAGTCCCGCGCGGCGTGTTGCTTTCGCGCGGCGTGTTGCTA
>NW_012063284.1:8210-8514 GCF_000956235.1 Wasmannia auropunctata | reverse complement strand
TCGGGTCCGGAGGTAAACCTGGCCGATCGACGCTTCGCATCCCGCTGGCGCCCTTAATATTACGTCGATTCGCGTGCCCGCACGTCTGTTCGGCCAACTCAAGTGCCCCCGTGCAACCCCGTCGACCGTTCGCCTCGATAGCGGAGAATTTCGGCGCCGTAGGTAAACGCGGCAAAAGCAACACTCCGCGCGAAAGCAACACACCGCGCGGGACTTAGAAAATTTTCGGGTCGGGTCCGGAGGTAAACCTGGCCGATCGACGCTTCCCCGCAAGCGCCCTTAATATTACGTACTGAGTCGACAA
>NW_012063284.1:0-609 GCF_000956235.1 Wasmannia auropunctata | reverse complement strand
TATTACGTCGATTCGCGTGCCCGCACGTCTATTCGGCTACGCGAGTGCCCCCGTGCACCCCCGTCGTCCGTTCGCCTCGATAGCGGAGAATTTTTTGCGCCGGAGGTAAACGCGGCGAAAGAAACGCGCCGCGCAAAAGCAACACGCCGAGCGGGACTTAAAAAAGTTTTCAGCTCTGTCGGGTCCGGAGGTAAACCTGGCCGATCGACGCTTCCCCGCTAGCGCCCTTAATATTACGTCGATTCGGGTGCCCGCACGTCTGTTCGGCCACTCAAGTGCCCCCGTGCACCCCCGTCGACCGTTCGCCTCGATAGCGGAGAATTTTCGGCGCCGGAGGTAAACGCGGCGAAAGCAACACGCCGCGCGAAAGCAACACGCCGCGCGAGACTTAGAAAATTTTCGGGTCGGGTCCGGAGGTAAACCTGGCCGATCGACGCTTCGCATCCCCGCTGGAGCCCTTAATATTACGTCGATTCGCGTGCCCGCACGTCTATTCGGCTACCCGAGTGCCCCCGTGCACCCCCGTCGTCCGTTCGCCACGATAGCGGAAAATTTTCGACGCCGGAGGTAAACGCGGCGAAACTGAGTCGACAAGGCACACAGGGGATA
>NW_012063283.1:0-458 GCF_000956235.1 Wasmannia auropunctata | reverse complement strand
TATCCCCTGTGTGCCTTGTCGACTCAGTTGACCGTTCGCCTCGATAGCGGAGTAATTTTCGGCGTCGGAGGTAAACGCGGACGAAAGCAACACTCCGCGACAAAAGCAACACGCCGCGCGAGACTTAAAAAATTTTCGGGTCGGGTCCGGAGGTAAACCTGGCCGATCGACGCTTCCCCGCTAGCGCCCTTAATATTACGTCGATTCGCGTGCCCGCACGTCTATTCGGCCACGCGAGTGCCCCCGTGCACCCCCGTCTTCCGTTCGCCTCGATACGCGGAGAATTTTCGGCGCCGGAGGTAAACGCGGCGAAAGCAACACGCCGCGCGAAAGCAACACACCGCTCGAGACTTAGAAATTTTACGGATTGGGTACCGGTAGGTAAACCTGGCCGATCGACGCTTCGCATCCCCGCTGGCGCCCTTAATATTACGTCGATTCGCGTGCCCGCACGTCTA
>NW_012063282.1:0-567 GCF_000956235.1 Wasmannia auropunctata | reverse complement strand
TATCCCCTGTGTGCCTTGTCGACTCAGTCCGAGTGCCCCCGTGCAACCCCGTCGTCCGTTCGCTTCGATAGCGGAAAATTTTCGGCGCCGGAGGTAAACGCGGCGTAAGAAACACGCCGCGCGAAAGCAACACGCCGCGCTTGACTTAGAAAATTTTTGGCTCTGTGGGGTCCGGAGGTAAACCTGGCCGATCGACGCTTCCCCGATAGCGTCCTTAATATTACGTCGATTCGCTTGCCCGCACGTCTATTTGGCCACCCGAGTGCCCCCGTGCACCCCCGTCGTCCGTACGCCTCGATAGCGGAGAATTTTTGGCGCCGGAGGTAAACGCGGCGAAAGCAACACGCCGCGCGAAAGCAACACGCCGCGCGAGACTTAGAAAATTTTCGGGTCGGGTCCGGAGGTAAACCTGGCCGATCGACGCTTCGCATCCCCGCTGGCGCCCTTAATATTACGTCGATTCGCGTGCCCGCACGTCTATTCGGCTACCCGAGTGACTGAGTCGACAAGGCACACAGGGGATACGTTCGCCTCGATAGACTGAGTCGACAAGGCACACAGGGGATA
>NW_012063281.1:0-376 GCF_000956235.1 Wasmannia auropunctata | reverse complement strand
TATCCCCTGTGTGCCTTGTCGACTCAGTTCCGGACCCGACCGAGCCGAAAATTTTCTAAGTCCCGCGCGGCGTGTTGCTTTCGCGCGGCGTGTTGCTTTCGCCGCGATTACCTCCGGCGCCGAAAATTCTTCGCTATCGGGGCGAACGGACGACGGGGGTGCACGGGGGTGGTAGGGTGGCCGAATAAACGTGCGGGCGCGCGAATCGACGTAACATTACGGGCGCCTAGCGGGAGCGTCGACGGCCAGTTACTCCGGACCCGACCGAGCCGAAAATTTTCTAAGTCCCGCGCGGCGTGTTGCTTTCGCGCGGCGTGTTGCTTTCGCCGCGATTACCTCCGGCGCCGAAAATTCTTCGCATCGGGGCGAACGGACA
>NW_012063280.1:0-423 GCF_000956235.1 Wasmannia auropunctata | reverse complement strand
TATCCCCTGTGTGCCTTGTCGACTCGCTGTCGAGGAACTAATTGTCTATGTGTCATTTAGGTCTTCGCTATCGAAAAAGTGAATATCTATATGGTCGCTGTCGAGGAAATGAGTGTCTACGTGTTTGTCGTCGAAGAATTAAGTGTTTAAGTATCATCTAGGTCTTTGCCGTCGAAGAAGTGAATGTCTACGTGGTCGACGTCGAGGAATTTCGTGTCTATGTATCATCTAGGTCTTCGCTATCGAAAAAGTGAATATCTACGTGATCGCCATCGAGTGAGTGAGGGTTTACGTGTTTGCCGTCGAGGAACTAAGAGTCTAGGTGCTGTCTAGGTCTTCGTCGTCAAGGAAGTGCATGTCTATGTGGTTGCCATCGAGGAATTAAATGTCTACGTGTCATCTAAGTCTTTGTCATCAAAGAAA
>NW_012063279.1:0-515 GCF_000956235.1 Wasmannia auropunctata | reverse complement strand
TGCGCCTAGCCCCGTCGGCGAAAGCAACACGCGGCGTGGAACTTGGCCGCCGACCGCTCGTCAGCCCCGCCGGCGGTAGGCCCGACGTACGCGCTAGCCTGACCGAGCGCTAACCTGACCGAGCGCTAACCTGACCGGAGGCTAACCTGACCGAGCGCTGGCCCGACGTGTCAGGCGAGGTACTTGGCCGCGGAGCGCCTGTCGGCCCCGTCGGCGAAAGCAACACGCGGCGAGGGAATTAGCCGCGCGCCCAGCCCCGTGAAGCGAAAGCAACACGCGGCGAGGGAATTAGCCGCGCGCCCAGCCCCGTGAAGCGAAAGCAACACGCGGCGAGGGACTTAGCCGCGCGCCCAGCCCCGTCGGCGAAAGCAACACGCGGCGTGGAACTTGGCCGCCGACCGCTCGTCAGCCCCGCCGGCGGTAGGCCCGACGTACGCGCTAGCCTGACCGAGCGCTAACCTGACTGAGCGCGAGACCGAACGAGCGCTAACCTGACCGAGCGCTAACCTGACCGA
>NW_012063278.1:0-934 GCF_000956235.1 Wasmannia auropunctata | reverse complement strand
TTAGCGGAGAATTTTTGGCGCCGGAGGTAAACGCGGCGAAAGCAACACGCCGCGCGAAAGCAACACGCCGCGCGGGACTTAGAAAATTTCGGGTCGTGTCCGGACGTAACCTGGCCGATCGACGCTTCCCGCTAGCGCCCTTAATATTACATACGATTCGCGTGCCGCACGTCTTTCGGGCCACGCGAGTGCCCCCGTGCACCCCGTCGTCCGTTCGCCACGATAGCGGATAATTTTCGGCGCCGGAGGTAAACGCGGCGAAAGCAACACGCCGCGCGGGACTTAAAAATTTTCGGCTCTGTCGGGTCCGGAGGTAAACCTGGCCGATCGACGCTTCCCCGCAAGCGCCCTTAATATTACGTCGATTCGCGTGCCCGCACGTCTATTTGGCCACCCGAGTGCCCCCGTGCACCCCCGTCGTCCGTTCGTCTCGATAGCGGAGAATTTTTGGCGCCGGAGGTAAACGCGGCGAAAGAAACACGCCGCGCGGGACTTAGAAATTTTCGGGTCGAGTCTGGAGGTAAACCTGGCCGATCGACGCTTCGCTTCCCCGCTAGCGCCCTTAATATTACGTCGATTCGCGTGCCCGCACGTCTATTCGTCCCCTGTGTGCCTTGTCGACTCAGTCGTCGTCCGTTCGCCTCGATAGCGGAGAATTTTCGGCGCCGGAGGTAAACGCGGCGAAAGCAACACGCCGCGCAAAAGCAACACACCGCGTGGGACTTAGAAAATTTTCAGCTCTGTCGGGTCCGGAGGTAAACCTGGCCGATCGACGCTTCCCTGCTAGCGCCTTTAATATTACGTCGATTCACGTGCCCGCACGTCTATTCGGCCACCCGAGTGCCCCCGTGCACCCCCGTCGTCCGTTCGCCTCGATAGCGGAAAATTTTTGGCGCCGGAGGTAAACGCGGCGAAAGCAAACGCCGCGCGAAAA
>NW_012063277.1:0-385 GCF_000956235.1 Wasmannia auropunctata | reverse complement strand
TATCCCCTGTGTGCCTTGTCGACTCAGTCGCGCACATAGTGTTGGTCCCGCGATCTTCCCTCGTTCTCAGACGAACGTGATCGGATGAATCGTGGCGCTTACTGAACATCAACTCCACGTATACGAGTGCGACGGAAGTGCGAGATCCCTGGCGGATTTCTCTTCCCGCTTTACTTGTACGCCTTAGCGAAATTTTTCTACGTACTTTGAGTACGCACGTTCCTCGACGTCTGAGTATCGCATCGTCGATCTAGCGTCAGGGCTGAGCGGCTACGCGCCGCTATCATAGGGAGAATGAGAACAAAAATATACATGATCTTTTTTTAACAAAACCCGACGTTGTGCGTATACTCCTCGGAGTGTACATGCACGTTCGGTGTATAAA
>NW_012063276.1:0-310 GCF_000956235.1 Wasmannia auropunctata | reverse complement strand
TATCCCCTGTGTGCCTTGTCGACTCAGTAAACGTCGTATCCTTGCGTTCGCGGCGTTTCCACCATTCAACCGTCGAATCTCGACGTGCGAAGCGCGGAACCGCCGGATCCGAGCGCCCGCGACGTTCCCACCGCTCAAACGTCGATTCTCGCCGTTTGAAGCGAAGAAACGTCGTATCCTTGCGTTCGCGGCGTTTCCACCATTCAAACGTCGAATCTCGACGTGCGAGGCGCGGAACCAGCGGATCCGAGCGCGCGCGACGTTCCCACCGCTCAAACGTCGATTCTCGCCGTTTGAAGCTCGGAAACGA
>NW_012063275.1:0-434 GCF_000956235.1 Wasmannia auropunctata | reverse complement strand
TCCGTCGTCGCGCTCTTCTCTCCTCGGGCGAACGTATCTTATATATATATATCTCCACTTGTACTTGGGGCGCTCTTGGTCTCCGGGCGGCGGCGGCGCGACACCTTCGTCGCGCGCGCGCCCGCGCCAGACTCTCGTTGACGCCTCGGTCAACAACCCTCATTCTTCTCCTCTCCCACTCGTTTGTGTCATTTCGGACGACGCCCAGGGAAGACTGGCTCCTCTCTCCTCCTCGGAGGCCAGCACGGCCCCGAAAGATGGGAGGGAGCGCGTCTCGCTCAGCTCGGCGAACGTCCAACGATCGCTCGTACGCTCCTCTCTCTATATCGTCGCGCGCACCACCAAAGTGTTAAGGCGGGTGCGCGAACGACGAGAGTGGGCGCAAGCAGTCTGTTGGTACTAAAACGACCCTCAGCCAGGCGTGGTCCGGGAAA
>NW_012063274.1:0-319 GCF_000956235.1 Wasmannia auropunctata | reverse complement strand
TTTGTTGCTTGTCGGGTTCGTGAGTCTCTTCCCTGGGATCGCTCCTGCAATCCCACTTCTGACACCAATGTTACACCGTGAGTGGGGTGTAACGTGGGAAGGACTCGGTTTTGGTGGTTGTAGAATTGATGCACAGTATCTTGTTTAATACAAACACTATATTTGACGTGTTACTTACAGATTGAATGACTGCGCGGCCGACAGCGTAACGCTATGCGTTAATGATTTAGGTGAACTCCGCAGTGGTCCGCTGGACGGCGGGTTTTATCCCGTCTCAAGTGGGCCACTGCACTGCTCAGCAGTTGCAATTGTTGCTTAA
>NW_012063273.1:0-511 GCF_000956235.1 Wasmannia auropunctata | reverse complement strand
ATTTTCCGCTATCGAGGCGAACGGACGACGGGGGTGCACGGGGGCACTCGGGTGGCCGAATAGACGTGCGGGCACGCGAATCGACGTAATATTAAGGGCGCCAGCGGGGATGCAAAGCGTCGATCGGCCAGGTTTACCTCCGGACCCGACCCGAAAATTTTCTAAGTCCCGCGCGGCGTGTTTCTTTCGCGCGGAGTGTTGCTTTCGCCGCGTTTACCTCCGGCGCCGAAAATTTTCCGCTATCGAGGCGAACGGACGACGGGAGGTGCGACGAGGGGCACGTCGGGTGGTCGAATAGACGTGCGGGCACGCGAATCGACGTAAGTAGTTAAGGGCGCTAGCGCGGAAGCGTCGATCGGCCAAGTGTACCTCTGGACCCGACCCGAAAATTTTTCTAAGTCCCGCGCGGCGTGTTGCTTTCGCGCGGCGTGTTGCTTTCGCCGCGTTTACCTCCGGCGCCAAAATTCTCCGCTATCGAGGGCGAACGGTACGACGGGGGGTGCACGGGGGG
>NW_012063272.1:0-372 GCF_000956235.1 Wasmannia auropunctata | reverse complement strand
CCGCGTGTTGCTTTCGCCCCACGGGGCTGTCGCGCGGCTAAGTCCCTCGCCGCGTGTTGCTTTCGCCGACGGGGCTGGCGCGCGCGCGTGGGGTCTCGTCTAAACCGACAAGACGAATCCCCAAGCCGAGGGCTGAGTCTCAACAGATCGCAGCGTGGTAACTGCTCTACCGAGTACAACACCCCGCCAGGTACCTAAGTCGTCTACAGACGATTCCGAGTCTCGACATCGAACTCGCGAAACTCATGTTCGACCGTTTGACGCCGTGCCGTCGTAGCGGTGAGATCCCGACGACGGGCGATGGCGCCGTACGGCAAACCGGGCTCGTGCGACGACCGGCCCGTGGACCGGCCGCCTAGTAGGTAAGTGTCA
>NW_012063271.1:0-467 GCF_000956235.1 Wasmannia auropunctata | reverse complement strand
GCGTTTCCACCATTCAAACGTCGAATCTCGACGTGCCGAAGCGCGGAAACCGCCGGATCCGAGCGCCCGCGACGTTCCCGACCGGCTCAAACGTCGATTCTCGCCGTTTGAAGCTCGGAAACGTCGTATCCTTGCGTTCGCGGCGTTTCCACCATTCAAACGTCGAAATCTCGACGTGCGAAGCGCGGAAACCGCCGGAATCCGAGCGCCCGCGACGTTCCCACCGCTCAAACGTCGATTCTCGCCGTTTGAAAGTCTCGGAAACGTCGTATCCTTCGCGTTCCGCGGTCGTTTCACCTATTCAAACGTCGAATCTCGACGTGCGAAGCGCGGAACCGCCGGATCCGAGCGCCCGCGTACGTTCCCACCGCTCAAACGTCGATTCTCGCCGTTTGAAGCGAGGAAACGTCGTATCCTTGCGTTCGCGGCGTTTCCACCATTCAAACGTCGAATCTCGACGTGCGAAG
>NW_012063270.1:0-654 GCF_000956235.1 Wasmannia auropunctata | reverse complement strand
AATGGTAGAAACGCCGCGAACGCAAGGATACGACGTTTCCGAGCTTCAAACGGCGAGAATCCGACGTTTCCGAGCGGTGGGAACCGTTCGCGGGCGCTCGGATCCGGACGGTTTCGGCGACTTCGCACGTCGAGATTACGACGTTTGAATGGTAGAAACGCCGCGAACGCAAGGATACGACGTTTCCGAGCTTCAAACGGCGAGAATCGACGTTTGAGCGGTGGGAACGTCGCGGGCGCTCGGATCCGGCGGTTCGGCGCTTCGCACGTCGAGATTCGACGTTTGAATGGTAGAAACGCCGCGAACGCAAGGATACGACGTTTCCGAGCTTCAAACGGCGAGAATCGACGTTTGAGCGGTGGGAACGTCGCGGGCGACTCGGATCCGGCGGTTCGGCGCTTTCGCACGTCGAGATTCCGACGTTTTGAATGGTTAGTAAACGCCGCGAACGCAAGGATACGACGTTTCCGTAGACTTCTAAACGGACGAGAATCGACGTTTGTAGCGGTGGGAACGTACGCGGGCGGCTCGGATCCGGCGGTTCCGCGCTTCGCACGTCGAGATTCGACGTTTGTAATCGAGTGGAAACGCCGCGAACGCAAGGATACGACGTTTCCGAGCTTCAAACGGCGAGAATATCGTATAACTTCGTAT
>NW_012063269.1:0-357 GCF_000956235.1 Wasmannia auropunctata | reverse complement strand
TATCCCCTGTGTGCCTTGTCGACTCAGTACACGGCTCTCTGTGCTGCGCTCGCTGGCTCTCGAGAAAAACGCACACACGAAGCTCCCTGGTTGATCCTGCCAGTAGTCATATGCTTGTCTCAAAGATTAAGCCATGCATGTCTCAGTGCATGCCGAATTAAGGTGAAACCGCGAATGGCTCATTAAATCAGTTATGGTTCATTAGATTGTACCCACATTTACTTGGATAACTGTGGTAATTCTAGAGCTAATACATGCAAAACAGAGTCCCGACCAGTGATGGAAGGGACGCTTTTATTAGATCAAAACCAATCGGTGGCGGGCGGTCTCCGTCCGTCCACCGTTTATTTTGGTGAA
>NW_012063268.1:0-367 GCF_000956235.1 Wasmannia auropunctata | reverse complement strand
CCGACAGGCGCTCAGCGGCCAAGTTGCCTCGCCTGACACGTCGGGCTAGCGCTCGGTCAGGTTAGCGCTCGGTCAGGTTAGCGCTCGGTCAGGTTAGCGCTCGTTCGGTCTCGCGCTCGGTCAGGTTAGCGCTCGGTTAGGCTAGCGCGTACGTCGGTCCTACCGCCGGCGGGTCTGTCGCGCGCTCCCCGGCTAAGTCCCGCGCCGCGTCGTGTTGCTTCGCCGACGGGACCGACAGGCGCTCAGCGGCCAAGTGCCTCGCCTGACACGTCGGGCTAGCGCTCGGTCAGGTTAGCGCTCGGTCAGGTTAGCGCTCGGTCAGGTTAGCGCTCGTTCGGTCTCGCGCTCGGTCAGGTTAGCGCTCGGA
>NW_012063267.1:0-339 GCF_000956235.1 Wasmannia auropunctata | reverse complement strand
TATCCCCTGTGTGCCTTGTCGACTCAGTTGATCCTTCCGCAGGTTCACCTACGGAAACCTTGTTACGACTTTTACTTCCTCTAAATGATCAAGTTTGGTCATCTTCCCGGCAACATCGGCAATGCCGACGCATTGCCGCGCACCAGTCCGAAGACCTCACTAAATCATTCAATCGGTAGTAGCGACGGGCGGTGTGTACAAAGGGCAGGGACGTAATCAACGCGAGCTTATGACTCGCGCTTACTGGGAATTCCTCGTTCATGGGGAACAATTGCAAGCCCCAATCCCTAGCACGAAGGAGGTTCAGCGGGTTACCCGGGCCTTTCGGCCAGGGAACAA
>NW_012063266.1:0-572 GCF_000956235.1 Wasmannia auropunctata | reverse complement strand
TATCCCCTGTGTGCCTTGTCGACTCAGTTTAGAAAATTTTCGGCTCGGTCGGGTCCGGAGGTAAACCTGGCCGATCGACGCTTCCCCGCTAGCCCCCTTAATATTACGTCGATTCGCGCGCCCGCACGTTTATTCGGCCACCCTACCACCCCCGTGCACCCCCGTCGTCCGTTCGCCCCGATAGCGAAGAATTTTCGGCGCCGGAGGTACACTTGGCCAAAGCAACACGCCGCGGCGGTACCTCGCTTCCAGCGGCTAAGTCCCGCGCGCCTCGGTCTATCGACGTTCGCGCCCATAAGCGGCCGTGCATAAGACCGTGCGTCGCCGACCGCTTGTCCGGTCGGTTGGGTACTATAAGAGGTGCGGTGCGCTCGGCTAGCCGAGCGGTACGATGCGGTCGTGCGTACACGTTACTCGTGTCTCGTACGCCCCGTACGGCTTCTCGAACGTATATGAAACACGGACCGTGATCGTTGCGATGCACGTCGGTCGTTCTTCTCGCTATTGAAGCGGAGAAGTCGTCGACTCTCGCACGGAGGGTGATTTACATCGTTAGACGTCTTCGGCGACGA
>NW_012063265.1:0-568 GCF_000956235.1 Wasmannia auropunctata | reverse complement strand
TCGTTCGCCTCGATAGCGGAAAATTTTTGGCGCCGGAGGTAAACGCGGCGAAAGCAAACGCCGCGCGAAAGCAACCACGCCCGCCGCGGGACTTGAAAATTTTCGGGTCGGGTCCGAGGTAACCAGGCCGATCGACGCTTCCCCGCCAGCGCCCTTAATATTACGTCGATTCGCGTGCCCGCACGTCTGTTCGGCCACTCAAGGTGCCCCCGTGCACCCCCGTCGGACCGTTCGCCTCGATAGCGGAGAATTTTTGGCGCCGGAGGTAATCGCGGCGAAAGCAACACGCCGCGCGAAAGCAACACGCCGCGCGAGACTTTAGAAAATTTTCGGGGTCGGGGTCCGGAGGTAAAACCCTGGCCGATCGACGCTTCGCATCCCCCGCCTGGCGCCCTTAATATTACGTCGATTCGCGTGCCCGCACGTCTATTCGGCCACCCGAGTGCCCCCGTGCACCCCGTCGTCCGTTCGCCACGATAGTCGGAAATTTCGGCGCGGAGGTAACGCGGCGAAAGCAACACACCGCGCGAAAGCAACACGCCGCGCGGGACTTAGAAAAATTTTCGGG
>NW_012063264.1:0-335 GCF_000956235.1 Wasmannia auropunctata | reverse complement strand
TATCCCCTGTGTGCCTTGTCGACTCAGTTATACATTTTATTGTTTATTTAATGGTGTGACCACCAGTTATATATTTTAAATACATTTTGTAATGCGCAATTCTTAACATGTTTTCCGCAACGCATAGTATTAATAACACTTAAATTATTCAAAGAAACTACATCTTCGTAATCAGTATCCAGAGTTTCAATGACTACTCTCGCATCGAGCATATCACTGAGCCATTCTCGTTTTTGATATCCTTTAACGTACACAATAGCCTCGTCGGTATCATCCTCTTCACCAAACACAGCTGTTGCAATCAGGTGTTTCGCCATGCTGTACGGAATCATCCC
>NW_012063263.1:0-343 GCF_000956235.1 Wasmannia auropunctata | reverse complement strand
CGCGCGGCTAAGTCCCTCGCCGCGTGTTGCTTTCGCCCCGCGGGGCTGGGCGCGCGGCTAAGTCCCTCGCCGCGTGTTCGCTTTCGCCCCGCGGGGCTGGGCGCGCGGCTAAGTCCCTCGCCGCGTGTTCGCTTTCGCCCCGCGGGGCTGTCGCGCGGCTAAGTCCCTCGCCGCGTGTTGCTTTCGCCCCACGGGGCTGTCGCGCGGCTAAGTCCCTCGCCGCGTGTTGCTTTCGCCCCACGGGGCTGTCGCGCGGCTAAGTCCCTCGCCGCGTGTTGCTTTCGCCCCACGGGGCTGTCGCGCGGCTAAGTCCCTCGCCGCGTGTTGCTTTCGCCGACGGGGA
>NW_012063261.1:0-519 GCF_000956235.1 Wasmannia auropunctata | reverse complement strand
TATCCCCTGTGTGCCTTGTCGACTCAGTCCGCTAGCGCCCTTAATATTACGTCGATTCGCGTGCCCGCACGTCTATTTGGCCACCCGAGTGCACCCGTGCACCCCCGTCGTCCGTTCGCATCGATAGCGGAGAATTTTTGCGCCGGAGGTAAACGCGGCGAAAGCAACACGACGCGCGGGCTAAAAAATTTTTGGCTCTGTCGGGTCCGNGGTAAACCTGGCCGATCGACGNTTCCCCGCAAGCGCCCTTAATATTACGTCGATTCGCGTGCCCGCACGTCTATTTGGCCACCCGAGTGCCCCCGTGCACCCCCGTCGTCCGTTCGCCTCGATAGCGGAGAATTTTTGGCGCCGGAGGTAAACGCGGCGTAAAGCAACACGCCGCGCGAAAGCAACACGCCGCGCGGGACTTAGAAAAATTTTCGGGTCGAGTCCGGAGGTAAACCTGGCCGATCGACGCTTCGCTTCCCCGCTAGCGCCCTTAATATTACGTCGATTCGCGTGCCCGCACGTCTATTA
>NW_012063260.1:0-593 GCF_000956235.1 Wasmannia auropunctata | reverse complement strand
TGTGTGCCTTGTCGACTCAGTTTTGGCGCCGGAGGTAAACGCGGCGAAAGCAAACGCCGCGCGAAAGCAACACGCCGCGCGGGACTTAGAAAATTTTCGGGTCGGGTCCGGAGGTAAACCAGGCCGATCGACGCTTCCCCGCTAGCGCCCTTAATATTACGTCGATTCGCGTGCCCGCACGTCTGTTCGGCCACTCAAGTGCCCCCGTGCACCCCCGTCGTCCGTTCGCCTCGATAGCGGAGAATTTTCGGCGCCGGAGGTAAACGCGGCGAAAGCAACACGCCGCGCGGGACTTAAAAAATTTTCGGCTCTGTCGGGTCCGGAGGTAAACATGGCCGATCGACGCTTCCCCTCTAGCGTCCTTAATATTACGTCGATTCGCGTTCCCGCACGTCTATTTGGCCACCCGAGTGCCCCCGTGCACCCCGTCGTCCGTTCGCCTACGAATAGCGAAAATTTTAGGCGCCGTAAGTAAACGCGGCGAAAGAAACACGCCGCGCGAAAGCAACACGCCGCGCGTGACTTAAGTAAAATTTTTGGCTCTGTCGGGTCCGGAGGTAAACCTGGCCGATCGACGCTTCCCCGATAGCGTA
>NW_012063259.1:0-546 GCF_000956235.1 Wasmannia auropunctata | reverse complement strand
TTTGAGGAAAAATGAATTTGGTTGGGAGATTCAATTTGGGATTACTCCGCCCGTTTTGCAATTATCAATTCTTAAAGCTACTCATTGGTGAACCACCTCAGATGCGTTGCCGAATTTTTAGTTTTCGCACCTTGTTATTGGTGGGTTCTTGATATGATTTCTTATTTGGTAATTTCCTAGTGGTCGTATGTATCGGGCCAAATTCGTTTGATCCGACCGCGGCAAAAATCAATATTTATTCCCGAACGTGAGATCTTGGAATTTTTCTGTTGGGTTATCCTTGTCGTTTGATAGGGATTTTACGACTCGGCATGTGTGGGGCCTGTTTATTATTTTATTTTATAGAATTTTTCGGTTTTGTTAGTGAATCCAGCCCAAACATACTTGTTGACAGTTTTATCTGTTAGCCTTTTTCTTTTACAACAAAAAAAACGTTCCGAACTTAGGTTTTTCTTCGCGGGTAAATTGTGTACTGAGATACCTTATTTGTTTTTGGTAATAAATATCTCTCACGTTCGGTTAGATCGGAAGAGCACACGTCTGAAC
>NW_012063258.1:0-636 GCF_000956235.1 Wasmannia auropunctata | reverse complement strand
TATCCCCTGTGTGCCTTGTCGACTCAGTCCCGCGCGGCGTGTTGCTTTCGCGCGGCGTGTTTCTATCCCCTGTGTGCCTTGTCGACTCAGTTTCTCCGCTATCGTGGCGAACGGACGACGGGGGTGCACGGGGGCACTCGGGTGGCCGAATAGACGTGCGGGCACGGAAATCGACGTAATATTAAGGGCGCCAGCGGGGAAGCGTAGCGTCGATCGGCCAGGTTTACCTCCGGACCCGACCCGAAAATTTTCTAAGTCCCGCGCGGCGTGTTGCTTTCGCGCGGAGTGTTGCTTTCGCCGCGTTTACCTCCGGCGCCGAAAATTTTCCGCTATCGAGGCGAACGGACGACGGGGTTGCACGGGGGCGACTCGGGTGGCCGAATAGACGTGCGGGCACGCGAATCGACGTAATATTAAGGGCGCCAGCGGATGCGAAGCGTCGATCGGCCAGGTTTACCGTCCGGGACCGAGACCCGGAAAGTTTTCTAAGTCCCGCGCGGCGTGTTGCTTTCGACGCGGCGTTTGCGTTTCGACGCGTTTACCTCCGGCGCCATAAATTTTCCGCTATCAAACGAATCGTCGACGGGGGTGCACGGGGCACTCGGGTGGCCGAATAGACGTGCGGTCACGCGATTA
>NW_012063257.1:0-636 GCF_000956235.1 Wasmannia auropunctata | reverse complement strand
TATCCCCTGTGTGCCTTGTCGACTCAGTCGCTCGGATCCGGCGGTTCCGCGCTTCGCACGTCGAGATTGACCGTTTGAATGGTGGAAACGCCGCGAACGCAAGGATACGACGTTTCCGAGCTTCAAACGGCGAGAATCGTACGTTTGAGCGGTGGGAACATTCGCGGGCGCTCGGATCCGGCGGTTCCGCGCTTCGCACGTCGAGATTCGAACGTTTGAATGGTGGAAACGCCGCGAACGCAAGGATACGACGTTTCCGAGCTTCAAATGGCGAGAATCGACGTTGACGAGTCCGGTAACGTCGCGGGCCGTCTCGGATCCGCGGTTCCGCGCTTCGCACGTCGAGATTCGACGTTTGAATGGTGGAAACGCCGCGAACGCAAGGATACGACGTTTCCGAGCTTCAAACGGCGAGAATACGACGTTGTAGCGTGGGACGTAGTCGCGGGCGCTCGGATCCGGCGGTTCCGCGCTTCGCACGTCGAGATTCGACCTTTGAATGGTGGAAACGCCGCGAACGCAAGGATACGAGTTTCCGAGCTTCAACGGCGAGAATCGACTTTGAGCAGTGGGAACGTCGCGGGCGCTCGGAATCCGGCGGTTCCGCGCTTCGCACGTCGAGATTCGATGTTTGAA
>NW_012063256.1:0-437 GCF_000956235.1 Wasmannia auropunctata | reverse complement strand
TAGGTAAACCTGGCCGATCGACGCTTCCCCGCTAGCGCCCTTAATATTACGTCGATTCGCGTGCCCGCACGTCTATTCGGCCACGCGAGTCGCCCCGTGCCTACCCCGTCGTCCGTTCGCCTCGATAGCGGAGAATTTTCGGCGCCGGAGGTAAACGCGGCGAAAGCAACACGCCGCGCGGGACTTAAAAATTTTGGCTCTGTCGGGTCCGGAGGGTAAACCTGGCCGATCGACGCTTCCCCGCTAGCGCCCTTAATATTACGTCGATTTGCGTGCCCGCACGTCTATTCGGCCACGCGAGTGCCCCCGTGCACCCCCGTCGACTGTTCGCCACAATAGCGGAGAATTTCGGAGTCGGAGGTAAACGCGGCGAAAGCAACACGCCGCGCGAAAGCAACACGCCGCGCGGACTGAGTCGACAAGGCACACAGGGGATA
>NW_012063255.1:0-771 GCF_000956235.1 Wasmannia auropunctata | reverse complement strand
TATCCCCTGTGTGCCTTGTCGACTCAGTTCTAAGTCCCGCGCGGCGTGTTGCTTTCGCGCGGCGTTTGCTTTCGCCGCGTTTACCTCCGGCGCCAAAAATTTTCCGCTATCGAGGCGAACGGTCGACGGGGGTGCACGGGGGCACTCGGGTGGCCGAATAGACGTGTGGGCACGGAAATCGACGTAATATTAAGGGTGCCAGCGGGGAAGCGAAGCGTCGATCGGCCAGGTTTACCTCCGACCGACCGAAATTTCTAAGTCCGCGCGGCGTGTTGCTTCGTCGCGGCGTGTTGCTTTCGCCGCGTTTACCTCCGGCGCCGAAAATTTTCCGCTATCGTGGCGAACGGACGACGGGGGTGCACGGGGGCACTCGGGTAGCCGAATAGACGTGCGGGCACGCGAATCGACGTAATATTAAGGACGCCAGCGGGGATGCGAAGCGTCGATCGGCCAGGTTTACCTCAGGACCGTCCCGAAAATTTTCTAAGTCTCGCGCGGCGTGTTTGCTTTTCGCGCGGCGTGTTGCTTTTCGCCGCGTTTACCTCCGACGCCGAAAATTCTCCGCTATCGAGGCGAACGGTCGACGGGGTGCGACGGGGCACGTCGTGTGGCCGAATAGACATGCGGGCACGCGAATCGACGTAATATTAAGGGCGGCTAGCGGGGAAGCGTCGATCGGCCAGGTTTACCTCCGGACCCGACCCGAAAATTTTCTAAGTCCCGCGCGGCGTGTTGCTTTCGCGCGGCGTTTACTTTCGACACGTTTACCTC
>NW_012063254.1:0-361 GCF_000956235.1 Wasmannia auropunctata | reverse complement strand
TTGACGTTCCCACCGCTCAAACGTCGATTCTCGCCGTTTGAAGCTCGGAAACGTCGTATCCTTGCGTTCGCGGCGTTTCCACCATTCAAACGTCGAATCTCGACGTGCGAAGCGCGGAACCGCCGGATCCGAGCGCCCGCGACGTTCCCACCGCTCAAACGTCGATTCTCGCCGTTTGAAGCTCGGAAACGTCGTATCCTTGCGTTCGCGGCGTTTCTACCATTCAAACGTCGAATCTCGACGTGCGAAGCGCGGAACCGCCGTATCCGAGCGCCCGCGACGTTCCCACCGCTCAAACGTCGATTCTCGCCGTTTGAAGCTCAGAAACGTCGTATCCTTGCGTTCGCGGCGTTTCTACCAA
>NW_012063253.1:0-605 GCF_000956235.1 Wasmannia auropunctata | reverse complement strand
TCGATTCTCGCCGTTTGAAGCTCGGAAACGTCGTATCCTTGCGTTCGCGGCGTTTCCACCATTCAAACGTCGAATACTCGACGTGCGAAGCGCGGAACCGCCGGGATCCGAGCGCCCGTCGACGTTCCCACCGACTCAAAACGTCGATTCTTCGCCGTTTGAAGCTCGGAAACGTCGTATCCTTGCGTTCGCGGGCGTTTTCCACCATTCAAACGTCGAAATCTCGACGTGGCGAAGGCGCGGAACCGCCGGGATCCCGAGCGCCCGCGACGTTCCCACCGCTCAAACGTCGATTCTCGCCGTTTTGAAAGCTTCGGAAACGTCGTATTCCTTCGCGTTTCGCGGCGTTTCTACCATTCAAACGTCGAATCTCGACGTGCGAAGCGCGGAACCGCCGGATCCGTAGCGCCAGCGACGTTCCCACCGCTCAAACGTCGATTCTCGCCGTTTGAAGCTCGGAAACGTCGTATCCCTTGCGTTCGCGGCGTTTCTACCATCAAACGTCGAATCTCGACGTGCGAAGCGCGGAACCGCCGGATCCGAGCGCCCGCGACGTTCCCACCGCTCAAACGTCGATTCTCGCCGTTTGAAGCTCGGAAACGTCG
>NW_012063252.1:0-411 GCF_000956235.1 Wasmannia auropunctata | reverse complement strand
GTGTGTGTGTGCGCGCGCGTGTGCGTGCGTGCGCGTGTGCGTGCGTGCGTGCATGCGTGTGTGTGTGTGTGTGTGGTGCGCGCGCGTTCGGACACTTTTGAGAAGGATTATTTGCAATCATAATACTTCAATCTTATGAAGCCTCTTAACGTATTTTTAATGCATTCATCATACGATCCTCGAAAACTGTCCATTTTTTGATTTCGTGCCCGTGGACACTTTTGATCAGGATGTCATAAAGTAAAACATATCAAAATTTTAGCCGATTTGACTGGAAACCAAAACCCATCGATTTTGTGCGGGGTCCTTTGTTTTAAATACAATAAATTTTATTAATTAGCAATAAAAAAGACAGGACAATTATAGGCCAAAGACGAGCATAAAACAAAGGGTGTCAATTAATAAAAATTA
>NW_012063251.1:0-310 GCF_000956235.1 Wasmannia auropunctata | reverse complement strand
TGTGTGCCTTGTCGACTCAGTTATTCCATGCACGCAGTATTCAGGCGAGGATAGCCTGCTTTAAGCACTCTAATTTGTTCAAAGTAAACGTACCGGCCCGACTCGACACTCAGTAAAGAGCACCGCGACGGGATATTAGTTGGGCGCCCCTCGCGAGGCTAAGCCCACCGGTAGGACGTCCCACATCACGCCAGTTAAACACCGCGAGCGGTGAACCGACGGTGTGCGACACAGATTCAACTACGAGCTTTTTAACCGCAACAACTTTAATATACGCTATTGGAGCTAGATCGGAAGAGCACACGTCTGA
>NW_012063250.1:0-308 GCF_000956235.1 Wasmannia auropunctata | reverse complement strand
TCCCCTGTGTGCCTTGTCGACTCAGTCCGCGCGGCGTGTTGCTTTCGCGCGGCGTGTTGCTGTCGCCGCGTTTACCTCCGGCGCCGAAACTTCTCCGCTATCGTGGCGAACGGACGACGGGGGTGCACGGGGGCACTCGGGTGGCCGAATAGACGTGCGGGCACGCGAATCGACGTAATATTAAGGGCGCCAGCGGGGAAGCAAAGCGTCGATCGGCCACGGTTTACCTCCGGACCGACCCGAAAATTTTCTAATTCCCGCGCGGCGTGTTGCTTTCGCGCGGCGTGTTGCTGTCGCCGCGTTTACCT
>NW_012063249.1:0-429 GCF_000956235.1 Wasmannia auropunctata | reverse complement strand
TATCCCCTGTGTGCCTTGTCGACTCAGTCCGAATAGACGTGCGGTCACGCGATTCGACGTAATATTAAGGGCGCCAGCGGGAAAGCGAAGCTTCGATCGGCCAGGTTTACCTCCGGACCCGACCCGAAAATTTTCTAAGTCCCGCGCGGCGTGTTGCTTTCGCGCGGAGTGTTGCTTTCGCCGCGTTTACCTCCGGCGCCGAAAAATTCTCCGCTATCGTGGCGAACGGACGACGGGGGTGCACGGGGGCACTCGGGTGGCCGAATAGACGTTCGGGCACGGAAATCGACGTAATATTAAGGGCGCCAGCGGGGAAGCGAAGCGTCGATCGGCCAGGATTACCTCCGGACCCGACCCGAAAATTTTCAAGTCCCGCGCGGCGTGTTGCTTTCGCGCGGAGTGTTGCTTTCGCCGCGTTTACCTCCGGCG
>NW_012063248.1:0-741 GCF_000956235.1 Wasmannia auropunctata | reverse complement strand
TATCCCCTGTGTGCCTTGTCGACTCAGTTTTTTGGCGCCGGAGGTAAACGCGGCGAAAGCAACACGCCGCGCGGGACTTAAAAAAATTTTCGGCTCTGTCGGGTCCGGAGGTAAACCTGGCCGATCGACGCTTCCCCGCTAGCGCCCTTAATATTACGTCGATTCGCGTGCCCGCACGTCTATTTGGCCACCCGAGTGCCCCCGTGCACCCCCGTCGTCCGTTCGTCTCGATAGCGGAGAATTTTTGGCGCCGGAGGTAAACGCGGCGAAAGAAACACGCCGCGCGAAAGCAACACGCCGCGCGGGACTTAGAAAATTTTCGGGTCGAGTCCGGAGGTAAACCTGGCCGATCGACGCTTCGCTTCCCCGCTAGCGCCCTTAATATTACGTCGATTCGCTTGCCCGCACGTCTACTTCGGCCCACGCGAGTCGTCCCCGTGCACCCCGTCGTCCGTTCGACCTCGATAGCGGAGATTTCGCGCCGGAGGTAACGCGGCGAAAGAAACACGCCGCGCGAAAGCAACACGCCGCGCGTGACTTAGAAAAATTTTGCTCTGTGGGGTACCGGGAGGTAAACCTGGCCGGGATACGGACGCTTCCCCGATAGCGTCCTTAATATTACGTCGATTCGCTTGACCGCACGTCTATTTGGCCACCCGAGTGCCCCAGTGCACCCCCGTCGTCCGTACGCCTCGATAGCGGAGTAATTTTTGGCGCCGGAGGTAAACGCGGCGAAAGCAA
>NW_012063246.1:0-412 GCF_000956235.1 Wasmannia auropunctata | reverse complement strand
TCGGGTCCGGNGGTAAACCTGGCCGATCGACGCTTCGCATCCCCGCTGGCGCTCTTAATATACGTCGATTCGCGTGCCCGCACGTCTATTCGGCCACCCGAGTGCCCCCGTGCACCCCGTCGACCGTTCGCTCGATAGCGGAAAATTTTGGCGCCGGACGGTAAACGCGGCGAAATCAAACGCCGCGCGAAAGCAACACGCCGCGCGGGAATTAGAAAATTTTCGGGTCGAGGTCCGGAGGTAGTACCTGGCCGATCGACGCTTCGCTTCCCCGCTAGCGCCCTTAATATTACGTCGATTCGCGTACCCGCACGTCTATTCGGCCACGCGAGTGCTCCCGTGCACCCCCGTCGTCCGTTAGCCTCGATAGCGGAGAATTTTCGGACGCCGGAGGTAAACGCGGCGAAAGAAA
>NW_012063245.1:0-516 GCF_000956235.1 Wasmannia auropunctata | reverse complement strand
GGAACGTCGCGGCGCTCGGATCCGGCGGTTCCGCGCTTCGCACGTCGAGATTCGACGTTTGAATGGTAGAAACGCCGCGAACGCAAGGATACGACGTTTCCGTAGCTTCTAAACGGCGAGAATCGACGTTTGAGCGGTGGGAAACGTCNCGGGCGCTCGGATCCGGCGGTTTCCGTCGCTTCGCACGTCGAGATTCGACGTTTGAATGGTAGAAACGCCGCGAACGCTAAGGATACACGTTTTCCGAGCTTCAAACGGCGAGAATCGACGTTTCGAGCGGTGGGAACGTCGCGGGCGCTCGGGTATCCGGCGGTTCCGCGCTTCGTCACGTCGAGATTCGACGTTTGAATGGTAGAAACGCCGCGAACGCAAGGATACGACGTTTCCGAGCTTCAAACGGCGAAAATCGACGTTTGTAGCGGTGGGAACGTCGCGGGCGCTCGGATCCGGCGGTGCCGCGCTTCGCACGTCGAGATTCGACGTTTGAATGGTAGAAACGCCGCGAACGCAAGGATA
>NW_012063244.1:0-356 GCF_000956235.1 Wasmannia auropunctata | reverse complement strand
TTGTCGACTCAGTGTCGATTCGCGCGCCCGCACGTTTATTCGGCCACCCTACCACCCCCGTGCACCCCCGTCGTCCGTTCGCCCCGATAGCGAAGAATTTTCGGCGCCGGAGGTAATCGCGGCGAAAGCAACACGCCGCGCGAAAGCAACACGCCGCGCGGGACTTAGAAAATTTTCGGCTCGGTCGGGTCCGGAGGTAAACCTGGCCGACTCGACGCTTCCCCGCTAGCCCCCTTAATATTACGTCGATTCGCGCGCCCGCACGTTTATTCGGCCACCCTACCACCCCCGTGCACCCCCGTCGTCCGTTCGCCCCGATAGCGAAGAATTTTCGGCGCCGGAGGTACACTTGGCCA
>NW_012063243.1:0-625 GCF_000956235.1 Wasmannia auropunctata | reverse complement strand
CCTCCGGCGCCGAAAATTCTCCGCTATCGAGGGCGAACGGACGTCGGGGGTGCACGGGGGCACAGTGTGGCCGAATAAACGTGCGGGCACGCGAATCGACGTAACATTAAGGGCTTTAGCGGGGAAGCGTAGATCGGCCAGGTTTACCTCCGGATCCGACCGAGTCGAAATTTTTCTAAGTCCCGCGCGGCGTGTTGCTTTCGCGCGGCGTGTTGCTTTCGCCGCGATTACCTCCGGCGCCGAAAATTCTCCGCTATCGAGGCGAACGGACGACGGGGGTGCACGGGGGCACTAGGGTGGCCGAATAAACGTGCGGGCACGCGAATCGACGTAACATTAAGGGCTTTAGCGGGGAAGCGTAGATCGACCCAGGTTTACCTCCGGATCCGACCGAGCCGAAATTTTCAAGTCCCGCGCGGCGTGTTGCTTTCGCGCGGCGTGTTGCTTTCGCCGCGATTACCTCCGGCGCCGAAAATTCTCCGCTATCGAGGCGAACGGACGACGGGGGTGCACGGGGGCACTAGGGTGGCCGAATAAACGTGCGGGCACGCGAATCGACGTAACATTAAGGGCTTTAGCGGGGAAGCGTAGATCGGCCAGGTTTACCTCCGGATCCGACCGAGCA
>NW_012063242.1:0-316 GCF_000956235.1 Wasmannia auropunctata | reverse complement strand
TATCCCCTGTGTGCCTTGTCGACTCAGTTGCGATGCACGTCGGTCGTTCTTCTCGCTATTGAAGCGGAGAAGTCGTCGACTCTCGCACGGAGGGTGATTTACATCGTTAGACGTCTTCGGCGACGAAACGTCCGGTGTTCGCTCGCCGCGGCGGTACATCGCTTCCAGCGGCTAAGTCCCGCGCGCCTCGGTCTATCGACGACCGCGCCCATAAGCGGCCGTGCATAAGACCGTGCGTCGCCGACCGCTTGTCCGGTCGGTTGGGTACTATAAGAGGTGCGATGCGCTCGGCTAGCCGAGCGGTACGATGCGGTCA
>NW_012063241.1:0-335 GCF_000956235.1 Wasmannia auropunctata | reverse complement strand
TATCCCCTGTGTGCCTTGTCGACTCAGTCGCGGCGTGTTGCTTTCGCCGCGATTACCTCCGGCGCCGAAAATTCTTCGCTATCGGGGCGAACGGACGACGGGGGTGCACGGGGGTGGTAGGGTGGCCGAATAAACGTGCGGGCACGCGAATCGGCGTAACATTAAGGGGGCTAGCGGGGAAGCGTCGATCGGCCAGGTTTACCTCCGGACCCGACCGAGCCGAAAATTTTCCTAAGTCCCGCGCGGCGTGTTGCTTTCGCGCGGCGTGTTGCTTTCGCCGCGATTACCTCCGGCGCCGAAAATTCTTCGCTATCGGGGCGAACGGACGACGGGGA
>NW_012063240.1:0-475 GCF_000956235.1 Wasmannia auropunctata | reverse complement strand
CGCGGCGAAAACAACACTCCGGGCGAAAGCAACACACCGCGCGGGACTTAGAAAATTTTCGGGTCGGGTCCGGAGGTAAAACCTGGCCGATCGACGCTTCCCCGCTAGCGCCTTTAATATTACGTCGATTCCGCGTCGCCCGCACGTCTATTCGGCCACGCGAGTGCCCCCGTGCACCCCCGTCGTCCGTTCGCCTCGATAGCGGAGAATTTCGGCGCCGGAGGTAAAACGCGGCGAAAGCAACACGCCGCGCGGGACTTAAAAAAGTTTTTGGCTACTGGTCGGGGTCCGGAGGTAAACCTGGCCGATCGACGCTTCCCCGCTAGCGTCCTTAATATTACGTCGATTCGCGTGCCCGCACGTCTATTTGGCCACCCGAATGCCCCCGTGCACCCCCGTCGTCCGTACGCCTCGATAGCGGAGAATTTTTGGCGCCGGAGGTAAAAGCGGCGAAAGCAACACGCCGCGCGAAAAT
>NW_012063239.1:0-307 GCF_000956235.1 Wasmannia auropunctata | reverse complement strand
TATCCCCTGTGTGCCTTGTCGACTCAGTTGATCAAAAAAGCATTTTACAGCTTGAAATCTCTACTTTCCAAATCGATACTTAAGAAAACGATCCTACTGATCTTTCATGGAATTACACGGATAGAAAAGGAGACTCGAATCTCAAAATTTTTTACGAACTTTGACAAGTTCCATGGCGCGAATAAAAAGTCGCATGCAAATGCAGTTTACTGCTTTCGAAAGAGTGAATCTTTACCTTCAATTTGCTTTTTTGTTGAGCGTTGCACGATTTTTTTTCACCGAGTTATTCAATATTGAAGCAAAAATA
>NW_012063238.1:0-368 GCF_000956235.1 Wasmannia auropunctata | reverse complement strand
TATCCCCTGTGTGCCTTGTCGACTCAGTTGGAAAGTAGAGATTTCAAGCTGTAAAATGCTTTTTTGATCATCTCGATACGATCATTTTTGACGAAGTTACACTCTCTTGAATTTTGCCTATTTTTGGAGGCTAGAACAGGTGATCCTTTAATTTTTTGGACCAGTGTACTATTTCAGTCTTGAAATTAATTAATATTCAAATGCTTCGCAAATATTATCTGATAAAAAACTTCTGTGATTATACAGACTGTTCCCGCAATAAGTTGTTTACACCGATTTTATTTGACATTCTACGACATTCAAATTTTGCTTTGTAAGCGTTGTCTAACTGTGCGCGATAAAAACGATTCATAGTTACATCCGCAGAA
>NW_012063237.1:0-601 GCF_000956235.1 Wasmannia auropunctata | reverse complement strand
TATCCCCTGTGTGCCTTGTCGACTCAGTTGCCCGCACGTTTATTCGGCCACCCTAGTGCCCCCGTGCACCCCCGACGTCCGTTCGCCTCGATAGCGGAGAATTTTCGGCGCCGGAGGTAATCGCGGCGAAAGCAACACGCCGCGCGGGACTTAGAAAAGTTTTCGGCTCGGTCGGGTCCGGAGGTAAAACCTGGCCGATCTACGCTTCCCCGCTAAAGCCCTTAATGTTACGTCGATTCGCGTGCCCGCACGTTTATTCGGCCACCCTAGTGCCCCCGTGCACCCCCGTCGTCCGTTCGCCTCGATAGCGGAGAATTTTCGGCGCCGGAGGTAATCGCGGCGAAACGCAACACGCCGCGCGAAAGCAACACGCCGCGCGGACTTAGAAAATTCGCTCGTCGGTCGAGTAACTGCGATCTACGCTTCCCGCTAAAGCCCTTAATGTTACGTCGATTCGCGTGCCCGCACGTTTATTCGGCCACCCTAGTGCCCCCGTGCACCCCCGTCGTCCGTTCGCCTCGATAGCGGAGAATTTTCGGCGCCGGAGGTAATCGCGGCGAAAGCAACACGCCGCGCGAAAGCAACACGCCGCGCGGGACTA
>NW_012063236.1:0-546 GCF_000956235.1 Wasmannia auropunctata | reverse complement strand
TCGGAGGTAATCGCGGCGAAAGCAACACGCCGCGCGAAAGCAACACGCCGCGCGGGACTTAGAAAATTTTCGGCTCGGTCGGGTCCGGAGGTAAACCTGGCCGATCGACGCTTCCCCGCTAGCCCCCTTAATATTACGTCGATTCGCGCGCCCCGCACCCGTTTATTCGGCCACCCTTACACCCCCGTGCACCCCGTTCGTTCCGTTCGCCCCGATAGCGAAGAATTTTCGGCGCCGGAGGTAATCGCGGCGAAAGCAACACGCCGCGCGAAAGCAACACGCCGCGCGGGACTTAGAAAATTTTCGGCTCGGTACGGTACCGGTAGGTAAACCTGGCCGTTCGACGCTTCCCGCTAGTCGCCCTAATGTTACGTCGATTACGGCGCGCCCGCGACGTTTAGTTCGGCCACCCTACCACCCCCGTGCACCCCCGTCGTCCGTTCGCCCCCGATAGCGAAGAATTTTCGGCGCCGGAGGTAATCGCGGCGAAAGCAACACGCCGCGCGAAAGCAACACGCCGCGCGGGACTTAGAAAATTTTCGGCTA
>NW_012063235.1:0-779 GCF_000956235.1 Wasmannia auropunctata | reverse complement strand
TGTGTGCCTTGTCGACTCAGTCGTGCGGGCACGCGAATCGAAGTAATATTAACGGCGCTTGCGGGGAAGCGTCGATCGGCCAGGTTTACCTCCGGACCCGACCCGAAAATTTTCTAAGTCCCGCGCGGCGTGTTGCTTTCGCGCGGCGTGTTGCTTTCGCCGCCTTTACCACCGACGCCGAAAATTCTCCGCTATCGAGGCGAACGGACGATGGTGGTGCACGCGGGCACTTGAGTGGCCGAACAGACGTGCGGGCACGCGAATCGACGTAATATTAAGGGCGCTAGCGGGGAAGCGTCGATCGGCCAGGTTTACCTCCGGACCCGACCCGAAAATTTTCTAAGTCCCGCGCGGCGTGTTGCTTTCGCGCGGCGTGTTGCTTTCGCCGCCTTTACCTCCGACGCCGAAAATTCTCCGACTATCGAGGCGAACGTCGAACGGTGTGCACGGGGCACTTGAGTGGCCGAACATACGTGCGGGCACGCGAATCGACGTAATATTAAGGGCGCTGGCGGGGAAGCGTCGATCGGCCAGGTTTACCTCCGGACCGACAGAGCCGAAAATTTTCTAAGTCACGCGCGGCGTGTTGCTTTCGCGCGGTATTGTTTCTTTCGTCCGCGTTTACTTCCTAGCGCCAAAATTCTCCGCTATCAAGGCGAAAAGACGACGGGGGTGCACGGGGGCACTCGGGTGGCCAAAGTAGACGTGCGGGCACGCGAATCGACGTAATATTAAGGACGCTAGCGGGGAAGCGTCGATCGGACAGGTTTACCTCCGGA
>NW_012063234.1:0-353 GCF_000956235.1 Wasmannia auropunctata | reverse complement strand
TGACTGGAGTTCAGACGTGTGCTCTTCCGATCTATATTATATAATTAAAATAACATTAAAATTATTGCAACAATATGGCGGACACAAAATGGCCGATCATAACGTGCTAAAAAACGCCAAGAGATGGGTATATAAAACCGTTATATTTTTTTATTGTTTTATATCAATGTCACAGTATTTTATTTTTCGTTTAAACTTTTTTTTTGTCAATTTTTTAATCAATTTTTAAATTTTTTATACATATTTTATTTTTTAGTTTTTATTATTTTTTTGGTTGTTTTTTTATCAATTTTATAATTTTTTTTCAAATAAAATAATTCTATTTATCACTTATGAAAAGCATAAAAACAGAA
>NW_012063233.1:0-424 GCF_000956235.1 Wasmannia auropunctata | reverse complement strand
TTCCGGATCCGACCGAGCCGAAAATTTTTCTAAGTCCCGCGCGGTCGTGTTGCTTTCGACGCGGCGTGTTAGCTTTCGCCGCGATTACCTCCGGCGCCGAAAATTCTCCGCTATCGAAGGCGAACGGACGAACGGGGGTGCACGGGGGCACTAGGGTGGCCGAAATAAACGTGCGGGCACGCGAATCGACGTAACATTAAGGGCTTTAGCGGGGAAGCGTAGATCGGCCAGGTTACCTCCGGACCCGACCGTAGCCGAAATTTTTCTAAGTCCCGCGCGGCGTGTTGCTTTTCGCGACGGCGTGTTTGCTTTCGCCGCGATTTACCTCCGGCGCCGAAAATTCTCCGCTTATCGAGGCGAACGGACGACGGGGGTGCACGGGGGGCACTAGGGTGGTCCGAATAAACGTGCGGGCACGCGAATC
>NW_012063231.1:0-599 GCF_000956235.1 Wasmannia auropunctata | reverse complement strand
TATCCCCCTGTGTGCCTTGTCGACTCAGTCCGGAGGTAAACGCGGCGAAAGCAACACGCCGCGCGGGACTTAAAAAATTTTTGGCTCTGTCGGGTCCGGAGGTAAAACCTGGCCGATCGACGCTTCCCCCGCTAGCGTCCTTAATATTACGTCGATTCGCGTGCCCCGCACGTCTATTTTGGCCACCCGAGTGCCCCCCGTGCACCCCCCGTCGTCCGTTCGCCTTGATAGCGGAGAATTTTTGGCGCCGGAAGTAAACGCGGCGAAAGAAACACGCCGCGCGAAAGCAACACGCCGCGCGTGACTTAGAAATTTTCGGCTCTGTCGGGTCCGGAGGTAAACCTGGCCGATCAACGCTTCCCCGATAGCGTCCTTAATATTACCTCGATTCGCGTGCCCGCACGTCTATTCGGCCACCCGAGTGCCCCCGTGCACCCCCGTCGACCGTTCGCCTCGATAGCGGAAAATTTTTGGCGCCGGAGGTAAACGCGGCGAAAGCAAACGCCGCGCGAAAGCAACACGCCGCGCGGGACTTAGAAAATTTTCGGGTCGAGTTCGGAGGTAAACCTGGCCGATCGACGCTTCGCTTCCCCGCTAGA
>NW_012063230.1:0-341 GCF_000956235.1 Wasmannia auropunctata | reverse complement strand
GTTCAGACGTGTGCTCTTCCGATCTAGGATTTTTTTCTTATTGCAAAATTAATCGAGATATAAACAATTAAAAATTAGACTACTTTATTTTTCAAAAATTCATAGCTTTGTTACTAATAATGCTAGCCAGCTGCTTTTTTTTCAAAATACGCGAAAAATGTTCTAGTTTACGAGAAAAAAATAAAGATTCCAAAAATGTTTTGTTTTCCATTGTTTATTTAACAATAAACTTTTCAACAATTTTTTTTAACAATCGGGGAGAGAGTCGAAAAATCTGAAAAAAATATTTTTTTATATACTTTCAGTTTTCCTACATCTTGAAAAAAAACCCCAAGAACGTG
>NW_012063229.1:0-411 GCF_000956235.1 Wasmannia auropunctata | reverse complement strand
CGGGGGCCGTGCTGGCCTCCGAGGAGGAGAGAGGAGCCAGTCTCCCTGGGCGTCGTCCGAAATGACACAAACGAGTGGGAGAGGAGAAGATGAGGGTTGTTGACCGAGGCGTCAACGAGATCTTGGCGCGGGCGCGCGCGCGACGAAGGGTGTTCGCGCCGCCGCGCCCCGGAGACCCAAGAGNGCCCCCAAGTACAAGTGGAGATATATATATATAAGATACGTTCGCCCGGGGAGAGAAGAGCGCGACGACGGGACCTCGACGCGAGAGTCACGTCGCGCCGCTCCGCGCCGCGCCCCTGCGTAGGCGCCCCACCGTACTCTCGGTGAGAGGTGCGCCTCGAGAGAGGTGCGCGCGCGTGCAAAAATGGAGCCGCGCCTGCCGTGCGCGGGCTCCAGCCTCGGAGATGA
>NW_012063228.1:0-408 GCF_000956235.1 Wasmannia auropunctata | reverse complement strand
ACGTCGAGATTCGACGTTTGAATGGTGGAAACGCCGCGAACGCAAGGATACGACGTTTCCCGAGCTTCAAACGGCGAGAATCGACGTTTGAGCGGTGGGAACGTCGCGGGCGCTCGGATCCGGCGGTTTCCGCGCCTCGCACGTCGAGATTCGACGTTTGAATGGTGGAAACGCCGCGAACGCAAGGATACGACGTTTCCGAGCTTCAAACGGCGAGAATCGACGTTTGAGCGGTGGGAACGTCGCGGGCGCTCGGATCCGGCGGTTCCGCGCTTCGCACGTCGAGATTCGACGTTTGAATGGTGGAAACGCCGCGAACGCAAGGATACGACGTTTCCGAGCTTCAAACGGCGAGAATTGACGTTTGAGCGGTGGGAACGTCGCGGGCGCTCGGATCCGTCGGTTTCG
>NW_012063227.1:0-787 GCF_000956235.1 Wasmannia auropunctata | reverse complement strand
TATCGGCCTGGTTTACCTCCGGACCCGACCCGAAAATTTTCTAAGTCCCGCGCGGTGTGTTGCTTTCGCGCGGAGTGTTGCTTTTGCCGCGTTTACCTCCGGCGCCGAAAATTCTCCGCTATCGAGGCGAACGGACGACCGGGGTGCACGGGGCACTCGCGTGCCGTAATAGACGTGCGGGCACGCGAATCGACGTAATATTAAGGGCGCTAGCGGGAAGCGTCGATCGGCCAGGTTTACCTCCGGACCCGACCCGAAATTTTCTAAGTCCCGCGCGGCGTGTTGCTTTCGCGCGGCGTGTTCGCTTTCGCCGCGTTTTACCTCCGACGCCGAAAATTCTCCGCTATCGAGGCGAACGGTCGACGGGGGTGCACAGGGGCACTCGGGTGGCCGAATAGACGTGTGGGCACGGGAAATCGACGTAATATTAAGGGCGCCAGCGGGGATGCGAAGCGTCGATCGGCCAGGTTTACCTCCGGACCCGACCCGAAAATTTTCTAAGTCCCGCGCGGCGTGTTGCTTTCGCCGCGTTTACCTCCGGCGCCGAAAATTCTCCGCTATCGTGGCGAACGGACGACGGGGTGCGACGGGGGCACTCGGGTGGCCGAATAGACGTGCGGGCACGGAAATCGACGTAATATTAAGGGCGCCTGCGGGAAGCGAAGCGTCGATCGGCCAGGTTTACCTCCGGACCCGACCCGAAAATTATATGTCCCGCGCGGCGTAGTTGCTTTCGCGCGGCGTGTTGCTTTAGCCGCGTTACCTCCGGCGCCGAAAATTTCCGCTA
>NW_012063226.1:0-1254 GCF_000956235.1 Wasmannia auropunctata | reverse complement strand
AGGAACACGCCGCGCGAAACTTAGAAAATTTTCGGGTCGGGTCCGGAGGTAAACCTGGCCGATCAACGCTTCCCCGCTAGCGTCCTTAATATTATGTCGATTTGCGTGCCCGCACGTCTATTCGGCCACCCGAGTGCCCCCGTGCACCCCCGTCGTCCGTTCGCCTCGATAGCGGAGAATTTTTGGCGCCGGAGGTAAACGCGGCGAAACCAAACGCCGCGCGAAAGCAACACGCCGCGCGGGACTTAGAAAATTTTCGGGTCGGGTCCGGAGGTACACTTGGCCGATCGACGCTTCCGCGCTAGCGCCCTTAATATTACGTCGATTCGCGTGCCCGCACGTCTGTTCGGCCACTCAAGTGCCCCCGTGCACCACCGTCGTCCGTTCCCCTCGATAGCGGAGAATTTTCGGCGTCGTAGGTAAACGCGGCGAAAGCAACACGCCGCGCGAAAGCAACGACGCCGCGCGGGACTTAGAAATTTCGGTCGGTCCGGAGGTACACCTGGCCGATCGACGCTTCCGCGATAGCGCCCTTAATATTACGTCGATTCGCGTGCCCGCACGTCTATTCGACCACCCGAGTGCCCCCGTGCACCTCCGTCGTCCGTTCGCCTCGATAGCGGAAAATTTTCGGCGCCGGAGGTAAACGCGGCGAAAGCAACACGTCGCGCGAAAGGAACACGTTGCGCGGGACATAGAAAATTTTCGGGTCGTGTGCGGAGGTAGACCTGGCCGATCGACGCTTCGCTTCCCCGCTGGCGCCTATAATATTACGTCGATTCGCGTGCCCGCACGTCTATTCGGCCACCCGAGTCGCCCCCGTGCACACCCGTCGTCCGTTCGCCTCGGTAGCGGAGAATTTTCGACGCCGGATGTAAACGCGGCGAAAGCAACACGCCGCGCGAAAGCAACACGCCGCGCGGGACTTAGAAATTTTCGTCTCTGTCGGGTCCGGAGGTAAACCTGGCCGATCGACGCTTCCCCGCTAGCGCCCTTAATATTACGTCGATTCGCGTGCCCGCACGTCCATTCGGCCACCCGAGTGCCCCCGTGCACCCCCGTCGTCCGTTCGCCTCGATAGCGGAGAATTTTCGGTGCCGGAGGTAAACGCGGCAAAAGCAACACGCCGCGCGAAAGGAACACGCCGCGCGAGACTTAGAAAATTTTCGGGTCGGGTCCGGAGGTAAACCTGGCCGATCGACGCTTCGCTTCCCCGCTGGCGCCCTTAATATTACGTCATATTAGTCGACAAGG
>NW_012063225.1:0-313 GCF_000956235.1 Wasmannia auropunctata | reverse complement strand
TCAAACGTCGATTCTCGCCGTTTGAAGCTCGGAAACGTCGTATCCTTGCGTTCGCGGCGTTTCCACCATTCAAACGTCGAATCTCGACGTGCGAAGCGCGGAACCGCCGGATCCGAGCGCCCGCAACGTTGCCACCGCTCAAACGTCGATTCTCGCCGTTTGAAGCTCGGAAACGTCGTATCCTTGCGTTCGCGGCGTTTCTACCTATTCAAACGTCGAATCTCGACGTGCGAAGCGCCGAACCGCCGGATTCCGAGCGCCCGCGGACGTTACCCACCGCTCAAACGTCGATTCTCGCCGTTTGAAGATCGTA
>NW_012063224.1:0-592 GCF_000956235.1 Wasmannia auropunctata | reverse complement strand
TAATCGCGTGACCGCACGTCTATTCGGCCACCCGAGTGCCCCCGTGCACCCCCGTCGACCGTTCGCCTCGATAGCGGAAAATTTTTTTGGCGCCGGAGGTAAACGCGGCGAAAGCAAACGCCGCGCGAAAGCAACACGCCGCGCGGGACTTAGAAATTTTCGGGTCGGGTCCGGAAGGTTAAACCTAGGCCGATCGACGCTTCCCCGTAAGCGCCCTTAATATTACGTCGTATTCGCGTGCCCGCACGTCTATTTGGCCATCCCGAGTGCCCCCGTCGCACCCCCGTCCGGTCGTTCGTCTCGATAGCGGAGAATTTTTTGGCGCCGGAGGTAAACGCGGCGAAAGAAACACGCCGCGCGGGACTTAGAAAATTTTCGGGTCGAGTCTGGAGGTAAACCTGGCCGATCGACGCTTCGCTTCCCCGCTGGCGCCCTTAATATTACGTCGATTTCCGTGCCCGAACGTCTATTCGGCCACCCGAGTGCCCCCGTGCACCCCCGTCGTCCGTTCGCCACGATAGCGGAGAATTTTCGGCGCCGGAGGTAAACGCGGCGAAAGCAACACTCCGCGCGAAAGCAACACGCCGCGCGA
>NW_012063223.1:0-604 GCF_000956235.1 Wasmannia auropunctata | reverse complement strand
AGTGCTCGGATCCGGCGGTTCCGCGCTTCGCACGTCGAGATTCGACGTTTGAATGGTGGAAACGCCGCGAACGCAAGGATACGACGTTTCCGAGCTTCAAACGGCGAGAATCCGACGTTTGAGCGTGGGAACGTCGCGGCGCTCGGATCCGGCGGTTCCGTCGCTTCGCACGTCGAGATTCGACGTTTGTAATGGTAGAAACGACCGCGAACGCAAGGATACGACGTTTCCGTAGCTTCAAACGGACGACGAATCCGACGAGTTTGAGCGGTGGGAACGTCGCGGGCGCTCGGATCCGGCGGTTCCGCGCTTCGCACGTCGAGATTCGACGTTTGAATGGTAGAAACGCCGCCAACGCAAGGATACGACGTTTCCGAGCTTCAATCGCGAGAATCGACGTTTGAGCGGTGGGAACGTCGCGGGCACTCGGATCCGGCGGTTCCGCGCTTCGCACGTCGAGATTCGACGTTTGAATGGTAGAAACGTCCGCGAACGCAAGGATACGACGTTTCCGAGCTTCAAACGGCGAGGAATCGACGTTTGAGCGGTGGGAACGTCGCGGGCGCTCGGATCAGGCGGTTCCGCGCTTCGCACACGTAATAAC
>NW_012063222.1:0-588 GCF_000956235.1 Wasmannia auropunctata | reverse complement strand
ATTCGACGTTTGAATGGTGGAAACGCCGCGAACGCAAGGATACGACGTTTCCGAGCTTCAAACGGCGAGAATCGACGTTTGAGCGGTGGGAACGTCGCGGGCGCTCGGATCCGGCGGTTCCGCGCTTCGCACGTCGAGATTCGACGTTTGAATGGTGGAAACGCCGCGAACGCAAGGATACGACGTTTCCGAGCTTCAAACGGCGAGAATCGACGTTTGAGCGGTGGGAACGTCGCGGGCGCTCGGATCCGGCGGTTCCGGCGCGTTCGCACGTCGAGATTCGAACGTTTGAATGGTAGAAAACGCCGCGAAACGCAAGGATACGACGTTTCCGAGCTTCAAACGGCGAGAATCGACGTTTGAGCGGTGGAACGTCGCGGGACGCTCGGAATCCGGCGGTTACCGCGCTTCGCACGTCGAGATTCGACGTTTGAATGGTAGAAACGCCGCGAACGCAAGGATACGACGTTTCCGAGCTTCAAACGGCGAGAATCGACGTTTGAGCGGTGGGAACGTCGCGGGCGATCGGATCCGGCGGTTCCGCGCTTCGCACGTCGAGATTCGACGTTTGAATGGTAGAAACGCCGC
>NW_012063221.1:0-305 GCF_000956235.1 Wasmannia auropunctata | reverse complement strand
CGAGATTCGACGTTTGAATGTTGGAAACGCCGCGAACGCAAAGATACGACGTTTCCTCGCTTCAAACGGCGAGAATCGACGTTTGAGCGGTGGGAACGTCGCGGGCGCTCGGATCCGGCGGTTCCGCGTTTCGCACGTCGAGATTCGACGTTTGAATGGTGGAAACGCCGCGAACGCAAGGATACGACGTTTCCTCGCTTCAAACGGCGAGAATCGACGTTTGAGCGGTGGGAACGTCGCAGGCTCTCGGATCCGGCGGTTCCGCGCTTCGCACGTCGAGATTCGACGTTTGAATGGTGGAAACG
>NW_012063220.1:0-680 GCF_000956235.1 Wasmannia auropunctata | reverse complement strand
TTTCGCCGCGTTTACCTCCGGCGCCAAAAATTCTCCGCTATCGAGGCGTACGGACGACGGGGGTGCACGGGGGCACTCGGGTGGCCAAATAGACGTGCGGGCAAGCGAATCGACGTAATATTAAGGACGCTATCGGGGAAGTCGTCGTATCGGCCAGGTTTACCTCGGACCCACGAGAGGCCAAAATTTCTAAGTCAACGGCGCGGCGTGGGTTGCGTTTCGCGCGGCGTGTTTCTTTCGCCGCGTTTACCTCCGGCGCCAAAAAATTCTCCGCTATCGAGGCGTACGGACGACGGGGGTGCACGGGGGCACTCGGGTGGCCAAATAGACGTGCGGGACGACGCGAATCGGACGTAAGTATTAAGGACGCTAGCGGGGAAGCGTCGATCGGCCAGGTTTACCTCCGGACCCGACAGAGCCAAAAATTTTCTAAGTCACGCGCGGCGTGTTGCTTTCGCGCGGCGCGTTTCTTTCGCCGCGTTTACCTCCGGCGCCGAAAATTCTCCGCATCGAGGCGAACCGGACGACCGGGGGTGCACGGGACGCACTCGCGTGGCCGAATAGACGTGCGGGTACGCGAATCGACGTAATATTAAGGGGCGCTAGCGGGGAAGCGAAGTCGTCGACTCGGCCAGGTATAACCTCCGGACTCGACCCGAAAATTTTCTAATTCCCGCGCA
>NW_012063219.1:0-586 GCF_000956235.1 Wasmannia auropunctata | reverse complement strand
ATCGACGCTTCCCCGCTAGCCCCCTTAATATTACGTCGATTCGCGTGCCCGCACGTTTATTCGGCCACCCTACCACCCCCGTGCACCCCCGTCGTCCGTTCGCCCCGATAGCGAAGAATTTTCGGCGCCGGAGGTAATCGCGGCGAAAGCAACACGCCGCGCGAAAGCAACACGCCGCGCCGGACTTACGAAATTTTCGGCTCGTCGGTCCGGAGTAACCTGGCGATCGACGCTTCCCCGCTAGCCCCCTTATTGTTACGCCGATTCGCGTGCCCGCACGTTTATTCGGCCACCCTACCACCCCCGTGCACCCCCGTCGTCCGTTCGCCCCGATAGCGAAGAATTTTCGGCGACCGGAGGTAATCGCGGCGAAAGCAACACGCCGCGCGAAAGCTAACTACGCCCGCCGCGGGACTTACGAAAATTTTCGGCCTCGGTCGGGTCCGGAGGTAAACCTGGCCGTTCGACGCTTCCCCGCTAGGCGCCCGTTAATGTTACGTCGATTCGCGCGCCCGCACGTTTATTCGGCCACCCTACCACCCCCGTGCACCCCCGTCGTCCGTTCGCCCCGATAGCGAAGAATTTA
>NW_012063218.1:0-671 GCF_000956235.1 Wasmannia auropunctata | reverse complement strand
TAATTTTCGGCTCGGTCGGGTCCGGAGGTAAACCTGGCCGTTCGACGCTTCCCCGCTAGCGCCCTTAATGTTACGTCGATTCGCGCGCCCGCACGTTTATTCGGCCACCCTACCACCCCCGTGCACCCCCGTCGTCCGTTCGCCCCGATAGCGAAGAATTTACGGCGCCGGAGGTAATCGCGGCGAAAGCAACACGCCGCGCGAAAGCAACACGCCGCGCGGGACTTAGAAAATTTTCGCTCGGTCGGTCCGAGGAACCTGGCCGAGGTCGACGGCTTCCCGCTAGCCCCTTAATATTACGTCGATTCGCGTGCCCGCACGTTTATTCGGCCACCCTACCACCCCCGTGCACCCCCGTCGTCCGTTCGCCCCGATAGCGAAGAATTTTCGGCGCCGGAGGTAATCGCGGCGAAAGCAACACGCCGCGCGAAAGCAACACGCCGCGCCGGGACTTACCGAAAATTTTCGGCTCCGGTTCGGGTCCGGAGGTAAACCTGGCCGATACGTACGCTTACCCGCTAGCCCCTTAATATTACGTACGTATTCGTCGCGCCGCCACCGTTTATTCGGCCACCCTACCACCCCCGTGCACCCCCGTCGTCCGTTCGCCCCGATAGCGAAGAATTTTCGGCGCCGGAGGTAATCGCGGCGAAAGCAACACGCCGCGCGAA
>NW_012063217.1:0-646 GCF_000956235.1 Wasmannia auropunctata | reverse complement strand
TTATGCTATACGAAGTTATTACGTGCCGTTTGAAGCTCGGAAACGTCGTATCCTTGCGTTCGCGGCGTTTCTACCATTCAAACGTCGAATCTCGACGTGCGAAGCGCGGAACCGCCGGATCCGAGCGCCCGCGACGTTCCCACCGCTCAAACGTCGATTCTCGCCGTTTGAAGCTCGGGAAACGTCGTATCCTTGCGTTACGGCGGCGTTTCCACCGGATTCGAAACGTCGAATCTCGACGTGCGAAGCGCGGAACCGCCGGATCCGAGCGCCCGCGACGTTCCCACCGCTCAAACGTCGATTCTCGCCGTTTGAAGCTCGGAAACGTCGTACTCCTTGCGTTCGCGGCGTTTCTACCATTACAAACGTCGAATCTCGACGTGCGAAGCGCGGAACCGCGGTACCGAGCGCCCGCGACGTTCCCACCGCTCTAAACGTCGATTCTCGCCGTTTGAAGCTCGGAAACGTCGTATCCTTGCGTTCGCGGCGTTTCTACCATTCAAACGTCGAATCTCGACGTGCGAAGCGCGGAACCGACGGATCCGAGCCGCCCGCGACGTTCCCACCGCTACAAACGTCGATTCCCGCCGTTTGAAAGCTCGGAAACGTCGTATCCTTGCGTTCGCGGCGTTTCTACCATTCAAAC
>NW_012063216.1:0-393 GCF_000956235.1 Wasmannia auropunctata | reverse complement strand
GTTACGGTAAGGGCACGCTNAAGAGTAAAGTGCCCTTAATATCGTTGTTCTGTAGAATCCGAAGGTTGTGCTGACTTGTGCTAAGCTAGCACAACTCAGATATACAGTATTGTTTTAATCGAGCAATTATAAAGCCGAATTAATGGACTTAGAATTCTTACGTTAAGGGCACGCTCAAGAGTAAAGTGCCCTTTATATCGTTGTTCTGTAGAATCCGAAGGTTGTGCTGACTTGTGCTAAGCTAGCACAACTCAGATATACAGTATTGTTTCAATCGAGCAATTATAAAGTTGAATTAATGGACTTAGAATTCTTACGGTAAGAGCACGCTCAAGAGTAAAGTGCCCTTTATATCGTTGTTCTGTAGAATCCGAAGGTTGTGCTGACTTGTGA
>NW_012063215.1:0-398 GCF_000956235.1 Wasmannia auropunctata | reverse complement strand
ACCGCTCAAACGTCGATTCTCGCCGTTTGAAGCTCGGAAACGTCGTATCCTTGCGTTCGCGGCGTTTCCACCATTCAAACGTCGAATCTCGACGTGCGAAGCGCGGAACCGCCGGATCCGAGCGCCCGCGACGTTCCCACCGCTCAAACGTCGATTCTCGCCGTTTGAAGTCCGGAAACGTCGTATCCTTGCGTTCGCGGCGTTTCCACCATTCAAACGTCGAATCTCGACGTGCGAAGCGCGGAACCGCCGGATCCGAGCGCCCGCGACGTTCCCACCGCTCAAACGTCGATTCTCGCCGTTTGAAGCTCGGAAACGTCGTATCCTTGCGTTCGCGGCGTTTCCACCATTCAAACGTCGAATCTCGACGTGCGAAGCGCGGAACCGCCGGATCCGAG
>NW_012063214.1:0-332 GCF_000956235.1 Wasmannia auropunctata | reverse complement strand
GTATGCTATACGAAGTTATTACGTAGCTCGGAAAACGTCGTATCCTTGCGTTCGCGGCGTTTCCACCATTCAAACGTCGAATCTCGACGTGCGAAGCGCGGAACCGCCGGATCCGAGCGCCCGCGACGTTCCCACCGCTCAAACGTCGATTCTCGCCGTTTGAAGCTCGGAAACGTCGTATCCTTGCGTTCGCGTCGTTTCCACCATTCAAACGTCGAATCTCGACGTGCGAAGCGCGGAACCGCCGGATCCGAGCGCCCGCGACGTTCCCACCGCTCAAACGTCGATTCTCGCCGTTTGAAGCTCGGAAACGTCGTATCCTTGCGTTCGCG
>NW_012063213.1:0-473 GCF_000956235.1 Wasmannia auropunctata | reverse complement strand
GGCAGAGCCAAAATTTCTTCTTCTAGGGCCTCACAAGACAACGAGAGTGTATGTTCTAGCCAAAAGATCTCTCAAGAAAAATCGGAATTAACGTTAAAAATGTAGGTTCCATATGACGATGTATAATCTGCATGCGCACCACAGTTATATGTGAGAGGCCACGTGACGTTATAAAACCGATATATGATTTTTCATGAATGAGATTTCTAACTAGATTACTCTCATTAGTTTGTGAGGCCCAAAAAAAGAAAATTTTGATTCTGCCGGGAATCGAACCGGGACTTCTGGCTAATTAATACTACATAATTAAAGTATACAGGGTGTCCCGTAACGCTTAATTAATATTTCAAGGTGTGAAAGAGAATGAAATTTTGAACTAAAAGTTCCTCTTTCAATTTTGGCTCAGACCATTATTTACAGAGTTAATAACGAATAAAGTTAATCAATTAGATCGCGTTTAACCGGAATACACA
>NW_012063212.1:0-721 GCF_000956235.1 Wasmannia auropunctata | reverse complement strand
GAACCGCCGGATCCGAGCGCCCGCGACGTTCCCACCGCTCAAACGTCCGATTCTGCCGTTTGAAGCTCGAAACGTCGTATCCATGCGTTCGCGGCGTTTCTACCATTCAAACGTCGAATCTCGACGTGCGAAGCGCCGAACCGCCGGATCCGAGCGCCCGCGACGTTCCCACCGCTCAAACGTCGATTCTCGCCGTTTGAAGCTCGGAAACGTCGTATCCATGCGTTCGCGGCGTTTCTACCATTCAAACGTCGAATCTCGACGTGCGAAGCGCCGAACCGCCGGATCCGAGCGCCCGCGACGTTCCCACCGCTCTAACGTCGATTCTCGCCGTTTGAAGCTCGGAAACGTCGTATCCATGCGTTCGCGGCGTTACTACATTCAAACGTAGATCTCGAGGTNACGGAGCGCCGAACCGCCGGATCCGAGCCGCCCGCGTACCGTTCCCACCGCTACAAACGTCGATTCTCGTCCGTTTAGAAGTTCGGAAACGTCGTATCCTTGCGTTCGCGGCGTTTCTACCATTCAAACGTCGAATCTCGACCGTGCGAAGACGCGGAACCGCCGGAATCCGAGCGCCCGCGACGTTCCCACCGCTCAAACGTCGATTCTCGCCGTTTGAAGCTCGGAAACGTCGTATCCTTGCGTTCGCGGCGTTTCTACCATTCAAACGTCGAATCTCGACGTGCGAAGCGCGGAACCGCCGGATCCGAGCGCCCGC
>NW_012063211.1:0-526 GCF_000956235.1 Wasmannia auropunctata | reverse complement strand
TATCCCCTGTGTGCCTTGTCGACTCAGTTTTGCTTTTCGCGCGGCGTGTTGCTTTCGCCGCGTTTACCTCCGGCGTCGAAAATTCTCCGCTACCGAGGCGAACGGGACACGGGGGGTGCACGGGGGCACTCGGGTGGCCGAATAAACGTGCGGGCACGCATATCGACGTAATATTAAGGGCGCCAGCGGGGAAGCGAAGCGTCGATCGGCCAGGTTTACCTCTGGACCCGACCCGAAAATTTTCTAAGTCCCGCGCGGCGTGTTCCTCTCGCGCGGCGTGTTGCTTTCGCCGCGTTTACCTCCGGCGCCGAAAATTCTCCGCTATCGAGGCGAACGGACGACGGAGGTTCACGGGGGCACTCGGGTGGTCGAATAGACGTGCGGGCACGCGAATCGACATAATATTAAAGGGCTTTAGCAGGGAAGCGTCGATCGGCCAGGTTTACCTCCGGTACCCGACAGACGCGGAAAATTTTCTAAGTCCCGCGCGGTGTGTTGCTTTTGCGCGGAGTGTTGCTTTCGCCGC
>NW_012063210.1:0-529 GCF_000956235.1 Wasmannia auropunctata | reverse complement strand
CAAACGTCGAATCTCGACGTGCCGAAGCGCGGAACCGCCGGACTCCGAGCGCCCGCGACGTTCCACGCTCAAACGTCGATTCTCGCCGTTTGAAGCTCGGAAACGTCGTANACCTTGCGTTCGCGGCGTTTCTACCATTCAAACGTCGAATCCTCGACGTGCCGAAGCGCGGAACCACGTAATAAACTTCGTATTAGCACTTACAATTATACGGAAAGTTATACGACTTTGCGTTCGCGGCGTTTCTACCATTCAAACGTCGAATCTCGACGTGCGAAGCGCCGAACCGCCGGATCCGAGCGCCCGCGACGTTCCCACCGCTCAAACGTCGATTCCTCGCCCGTTGTAGCNCGTAACGTCGTATCATTGCGTTCGCGGCGTTTCTACCATTCAAACGTCGAATCTCGACGTGCGAAGCGCCGAACCGCCGGATCCGAGCGCCCGCGACGTTCCCACCGCTCAAACGTCGATTCTCGCCGTTTGAAGCTCGGAAACGTCGTATCCATGCGTTCGCGGCGTTTCTACCATT
>NW_012063209.1:0-399 GCF_000956235.1 Wasmannia auropunctata | reverse complement strand
TAATAACGTAAACGTGAACGTGAAAATGTAAAACGTGAAAAACGTGAAACGCGAACGTAAAAAAAAAACATGTAAAAACGTGAAAAAAACGTGAAACGCGAACGTGAAAAACGTGAAAAACGTAAAACGCGAACGTACAAAACGTGCAAAAACGTGAAAAAACGTGAAAAAACGTGAAACGCGAACGTGAAAAACGTGAAAACGAGAACTGCCAACATGAAAAAACTTGCAAAAACGTGAAAAAAACGTGAAAACAAGAACTGTCGACAAAACGAGAACGACTACAGAGATGGAATGTTATTTATTCCCCATAATCTCTTTTTCAAAGGAATCTACTTATCTTTACATCAGATAAAAGTATATGTTTTCTAAAAGGTATATTTCAAATGCTACCCTTAA
>NW_012063208.1:0-330 GCF_000956235.1 Wasmannia auropunctata | reverse complement strand
TATCCCCTGTGTGCCTTGTCGACTCAGTCCGCGCACGGCAGGCGCGGCTCCATTTTTGCACGCGCGCGCACCTCTCTCGAGGCGCACCTCTCACCGAGAGTACGGTGGGGCGGCCTACGCAGGGCGGCGGCGCGGAGCGGCGCGACGTGACTCTCGCGTCGAGGTCCCGTCGTCGCGCTCTTCTCTCCTCGGGCGAACGTATCTTATATATATATATCTCCACTTGTACTTGGGGCGCTCTTGGTCTCCGGGCGGCGGCGGCGCGACACCTTCGTCGCGCGCGCGCCCGCGCCAGATCTCGTTGACGCCTCGGTCAACAACCCTCATTCA
>NW_012063207.1:0-550 GCF_000956235.1 Wasmannia auropunctata | reverse complement strand
TCACACACACGCACGCACGCACGCACGCACGCACGCACGCACGCACGCACGCACGCACGCACGCACGCACGCACGCACGCACGCACGCACGCAATATCTTACCTTTTGAAAGATTTGTCGACTTCTCGAAAAAGATGGATTAATTCCCATGTGATTTCCACGTAATGAGTGTTTATTTTAATAAATTTTCAATAGTTTTAATGCAAACGTCACAAGTTATCACTGACACAGATCAAATAATTAGATAATTCTTTTTTTTACAAACCGCGGTGTCACTTCAATATTTCACACTCAATTCACATACAAATTATGCACTTGAAGAAATTACGAGAAATCTTCTAATGTATTTACTTAATATCCGTACTATTACGTACTTTACAATCACTGACGATTAATTATCCGTCCACTGAAAAATCACACGAAGAAAGAAACACACGGCGATTTATTAACACGCGACCCGTTTACTCGACGATAGCAAGCAGTCGACTGACCTTAATACCGAATGTATTAAGTAGTTAATAAACTGAGTCGACAAGGCACACAGGGGATA
>NW_012063206.1:0-757 GCF_000956235.1 Wasmannia auropunctata | reverse complement strand
TATCCCCTGTGTGCCTTGTCGACTCAGTCCGCGCGAAAGCAACACGCCGCGCGGGACTTAGAAAATTTTTCGGCTCGGTCGGGTCCGGAGGTAAACCTGGCCGATCGACGATTCCCCGCTAGCCCCCTTAATATTACGTCGATTCGCCAGCCCGCACGTTTATTCGGCCACCCTACACCCCCGTGCACCCCCGTCGTCCGTTCGCCCCGATAGCGAAGAATTTTCCGGCGCCCGGAGGTAATCGCGGTCGAAAGCAACACGCCGCGCGAAAGCAACACGCCGCGCGGGACTTAGAAAATTTTCGGCTCGGTCGGGTCCGGAGGTAAACCTGGCCGATCGACGATTCCCCGCTAGCCCCCATATTGTTACGCCGATTCGCGTGCCCGCACGTTTATTCGGTCACCCTACCACCCCCGTGCACCCCCGTCGTCCGTTCGCCCCGATAGCGAAGAATTTTCGGCGCCGGAGGTAATCGCGGCGAAAGCAACACGCCGCGCGAAAGCAACACGCCGCGCGGGACTTAGAAAATTTTCGGCTCGGTCGGTCCGGAGGTAAACCGTGGCCGATCGGACGCGTTCCCCGCTAGCCCCCTTAATATTACGCCGATTCGCGTGCCCGCACGTTTATTCGGCCACCCTACCACCCCCGTGCACCCCCGTCGTCCGTTCGCCCCGATAGCGAAAGAATTTTCGGCGCCGGAGGTAATCGCGGCGAAAGCAACACGCCGCGCGAAAGCAACACGCCGCGCGGGACTTAG
>NW_012063205.1:0-384 GCF_000956235.1 Wasmannia auropunctata | reverse complement strand
TATCCCCTGTGTGCCTTGTCGACTCAGTCAGAGCACCGCCGGCGCGCGCGTACGCGCGCCTGGGCGGTGTGACCGGAGGGGATCTCGCGTGCGGTCGATCTCGACACTCGTCGTCCACGGTCCCAGACGCAACGTTGCAACGAACGTTGTGGCGTGGTCGATCGAGTGAGAGAGAGCGGCGCGCGGATCGTCACCTGCCGTTCGACACGATTCCTCTCTCCAAATATATGCGGCTCTTATCCTCCTGTCTCTCGCGTGCAACGTCTCGTACGTGCGTTGCGCGAAGCGGCGCGCGTGTCGCGGCTCACGGAGTGCGTGACTCGCGCGAGCGGAACGCGGCGCCGAACGAGATTACCTCGTCCTTGCTTCGGCATCGTGACACGA
>NW_012063204.1:0-383 GCF_000956235.1 Wasmannia auropunctata | reverse complement strand
CGCGAGCCGACCGCGCGCGTGTCCGAGTCCACGAAAGCGATTCTCTCCGCGAGCGCGCGAGAGACCATCCTTGGGACCGGCACGGCGCGTTTGTCGTGTACTCGTCGCGTATCCCGCCGGGCGCACTCGATTGTGCCCGCCCCACTGGTGTTTTGCGCCAACGCTCACTCACGCGTCTCTCGACACGTGTTGTCGCCGCCGCCGTCGTCGTAGCGACCGCGACCGATCGACGATTCGCTCCGCTCGTCCACACGAGCGAGCCGAAGTTCGTCTCGCGTCGCGTCGGACGCTGACGCGCGCGCGCGCGCGCGCGCGCGAAGAGAGACAGGGAGAGCGTTTCGCATACAAAACTTTGACGACCTCAGAGCAGGCGAGATCACCCA
>NW_012063203.1:0-359 GCF_000956235.1 Wasmannia auropunctata | reverse complement strand
TAGCGAGCCGAAGTTCGTCTCGCGTCGCGTCGGACGCTGACGCGCGCGCGCGCGTGCGCGCGCGAAGAGAGACAGGGAGAGCTGTTTCGCATACAAAACTTTGACGACCTCAGAGCAGGCGAGATCACCCGCTGAATTTAAGCATATTATTAAGCGGAGGAAAAGAAACTAACTAGGATTTCCTTAGTAGCGGCGAGCGAACAGGAAAGAGCCCAGCGCCGAATCCCGCGGTTCCGCCGCAGGGAAATGTGGTGTTTGGGAGGGTCCGTTTATCCCGAGGTGCCGCGTTGCGTCCAAGTCCATCTTGAATGGGGCCACTTACCCGCAGAGGGTGCCAGGCCCGTAGCGACCGGTGCGCA
>NW_012063201.1:0-694 GCF_000956235.1 Wasmannia auropunctata | reverse complement strand
CAACGTGTTCCTTTCGCGCGACGTGTTGCTTTCGCCGCGTTTACCTCCGGCGCCAAAAATTTTCCGCTATCGAGGCGAACGGACGACGGAGGTGCACGGGGGCACTCGGGTGGTCGAATAGACGTGCGGGCACGCGAATCGACGTATTATTAAAGGCGCTAGCAGGGATGCGTCGATCGGCCAGGTTTACCTCCGGACCCGACCCGAAAATTTTCTATGTCCCGCGCGGCGTGTTGCTTTCGCGCGGAGTGTTGCTTTCGCCGCGTTTACCTCTGGCGCCGAAAATTCTCCGCTATCGAGGCGAACGGACGACGGGGGTGCACGGGGGCACTTGGGTGGCCGAATAGACGTGCGGGCACGCGAATCGACGTAATATTAAGGGCGCTAGCGCGGAAACGTCGATCGGCCAGGTTTACCTCCGGACCCGACAGAGCTGAAAATTTTCTAAGTCCCGCGCGGTGTGTTGCTTTTGCGCGGCGTGTTGCTTTCGCCGCGTTTACCTCCGGCGCCGAGAATTCTCCGCTATCGAGGCGAACGGACGACGGGGGTGCACGGGGGCACTCGGGTGGCCGAATAGACGTGCGGGCACGCGAATCGACGTAATATTAAGGGCGCTAGCGCGGAAGCGTCGATCGGCCAAGTGTACCTCCGGACCAGACCCGAAAATTTTCTAAGTCCCGCGCGGCGTGTTGCA
>NW_012063200.1:0-709 GCF_000956235.1 Wasmannia auropunctata | reverse complement strand
CCATTCAAACCGTCGAATCTCGACGTGCGAAGCGCCGAACCGCCCGGAATCCCCGAGCGCCGCCGACGTTCCCACCGCTCAAACGTCGAATTCTCGCCGTTTGAAGCTCGAAACGTCGTATCTTGCGTTCGCGGCGTTTCTACCATTCAAACGTCGAATCTTGACGTGCGAAGCGCGGAACCGCCGGATCCGAGCGCCCGCGACGTTCCCACCGCTCAAACGTCGATTCTCGCCGTTTGAAGCTCGGAAACGCCGTATCCTTGCGTTCGCGGCGTTTCTACCATTCAAACGTCGAATCTCGACGTGCGAAGCGCGGAACCGCCGTATACGAGCGCCAGCGACGTTCCCACCGCTCAAACGTCGATTCTCGCCGTTTGAAGCTCGGAAACGTCGTATCCTTGCGTTCGCGGCGTTTCTACCATTCAAACGTCGAATCTCGGCGTGCGAAGCGCGAAACCGCCGTATACGAGCGCCCGCGACGTTCCCACCGCTCAAACGTCGATTCTCGCCGTTTGAAGCTCGGAAACGTCGTATCCTTGCGTTCGCGGCGTTTCTACCATTCAAACGTCGAATCTCGGCGTGCGAAGCGCGAAACCGCCGTATACCGAGCGCCCGCGACGTTCCCACCGCTCAACGTCGATTCTCGTCGTTTGAAGCTCGGAAACGTCGTATCCTTGCGTTCGCGGCGTTTCTACCATTCAAACGTCGA
>NW_012063199.1:0-301 GCF_000956235.1 Wasmannia auropunctata | reverse complement strand
TGTCGATTCTCGCCGTTTGAAGCTCGGAAACGTCGTACTCCTTGCGTTCGTCGGCGTTTCTACCATTCAAACGTCGAATCTCGACGTGCGAAGCGCGGTAACCGCCGGATCCGAGCGCCCGTCGACGGTCCCTACCGCTCAACCGTCGATTCTCGCCTTTTGAAGCTCGGAAACGTCGTATCCTTGCGTTCGCGGCGTTTCTACCATTCAAACGTCGAATCTCGACGTGCGAAGCGCGGAACCGCCGGATCCGAGCGCCCGCGACGTTCCCACCGCCCAAACGTCGATTCTCGCCGTTTGA
>NW_012063198.1:0-313 GCF_000956235.1 Wasmannia auropunctata | reverse complement strand
TTCTTCTCTCTCTCTCTCTTCTCTCTCTCTCTCTATCTATCTATCTATCTATCTATCTATCTCTCTCTCTCTCTCTCTCTCTTTCTACACTACACACACACACACACACACACACGCGCGCGCGCGCGCGCGCAATATCTTACCTTTTGAAAGATTTGTCGACTTCTCGAAAAAGATGGATTAATTCTCATGTGATTTCCACGTAATGAGTGTTTATTTTAATAAATTTTCAATAGTTTTAATGCAAACGTAACAAGTTATCACTGACACAGATCAAATAATTAGATAATTCTTTTTTTTTTACAAACCGTGT
>NW_012063197.1:0-315 GCF_000956235.1 Wasmannia auropunctata | reverse complement strand
CGAAGTTATTACGTGGCGTTTCCACCATTCAAACGTCGAATCTCGACGTGCGAAGCGCGGAACCGCCGGATCCCGAGCCGCCCGCGACGTTCCCACCGCTCAAACGTCGATTCTACGCCGTTTGAAAGCTCGGAAACGTCGTATCCTTGCGTTCGCGGCGTTTCCACCATTCAAACGTCGAATCTCGACGTGCGAAGCGCGGAACCGCCGGATCCGAGCGCCCGCGACGTTCCCACCGCTCAAACGTCGATTCTCGCCGTTTGAAGCTCGGAAACGTCGTATCCTTGCGTTCGCGGCGTTTCCACCATTCAAACG
>NW_012063196.1:0-878 GCF_000956235.1 Wasmannia auropunctata | reverse complement strand
TATCCCCTGTGTGCCTTGTCGACTCAGTCAGACCCGCCGGCGGTAGGACCGACGTACGCGCTAGCCTAACCGAGCGCTAACCTGACCGAGCGCGAGACCGAACGAGCGCTAACCTGACCGAGCGCTAACCTGACCGAGCGCTAACCTGACCGAGCGCTAGCCCGACGTGTCAGGCGAGGCACTTGGCCGCTGAGCGCCTGTCGGCCCCGTCGGCGAAAGCAACACGACGGCGACGGGACTTAGCCGCGGAGCGACGTCGACAGACCCGCCGGCGTAGCCGAGTACGCGCTAGCCTTAACCGAGCGCTAACCTGACCACCGAGCGCGAGACCGGTACGAGCGCTAACCTGACCGAGCGCTAACCTGACCGAGCGCTAACCTGACCGAGCGCGAGCCCGACGGGTCAGGCGAGGTACTTGGCCGCGGAGCGCCTGTCGGCCCCGTCGGCGAAAGCAACACGCGGCGAGAAAGCAACACGCCGCGAGGGACTTAGAAATTTTCGGCTCGGTCGGTCCGAGGTAACCTGGCCGATCTACGCTTCCCGCTAAAGCCCTTAATGTTACGTCGATTCGCGTGCCCGCACGTTTATTCGGCCACCCTAGTGCCCCGTGCACCCCGTCGTCCGTTCGCCTCGATAGCGGTAGATTTCGGCGCCGGAGGTAATCGCGGCGAAAGCAACACGCCGCGCGAAAGCAACACGCCGCGCGGGACGTTAGAAAATTTACGGTCTCGGTCGGAGTCCGGAGGTAAACCTGGCCGATCTACGCTTCCCCGCTAAAGCCCTTAATGTTACGTCGATTCGCGTGCCCGCACGTTTATTCGGACACCCTAGTGCCCCCGTGCACCCCCGTCGTCCGTTCGCCTCGATAGCGGAGAATA
>NW_012063195.1:0-723 GCF_000956235.1 Wasmannia auropunctata | reverse complement strand
GCTCGGGAAAACGTCGGTAATCCTTGCGTTCGCGGCGGTTTCCACCATTCAAACGTCGAAATCTCGACGTTGCGAAGCGCGGAAACCGCCGGATTCCGAAGCGCCCGCGCCGTTCCCACCGCCTCAAACGTCGATTCTCGCCGTTTGAAGCTCGGAAACGTCGTATCCTTGCGTTCGCGGCGTTTTCCACCATTCAAACGTCGAATCTCGACGTGCGAAGCGCGGAACCGCCGGATCCGAGCGCCCGCGACGTTCCGCCGCTCAAACGTCGATTCTCGCCGTTTGAAGCTCGGAAACGTCGTATCCTTGCGTTCGCGGCGTTTCCACCATTCAAACGTCGAATCTCGAAGTGCGAAGCGCGGGAACCGCCGGGATCCGAGCGCCCGTCGAACGTTCCCACCGCTACAAACGTCGATTTTTGCCGTTTGAAGCTCGTAAACGTCGTATCCTTAGCGTTCGCGGCGTTTCAACCATTCAAACGTCGAATCTCGACGTGCGAGGCGCGGAACCGCCGGATCCGAGACGCCCGCGAGTTCCCACCGCTCAAACCGTTCGATTCTCGCCGTTTGAAGCTCGGAAAACGTCGTAATCCTTGCGTTTCGCGGCGTTTCCACCATTTCAAAACGTCGAATCTCGACGTGCGAAGCGCGGAACCGCCGGATCCGAGCGCCCGCGACGTTCCCACCGCTCAAACGTCGATTCTCGCCGTTTGAAGCTCGGAAA
>NW_012063194.1:0-348 GCF_000956235.1 Wasmannia auropunctata | reverse complement strand
CGTCGAATCTCGACGTGCGAAGCGCGGAACCGCCGAATCCGAGCGCCCGCGACGTTCCCACCGCTCAAACGTCGATTCTCGCCCGTTTGAAGCTCGGAAACGTCGTATCCTTGCGTTCGTCGGCGTTTCTACCAATTCAAACGTCGAATCTCGACGTGCGAAGCGCGGAACCGCCGGATCCGACGCGCCCGCGACGTTCCCACCGACTCAAACGTACGATTTCTTCGCCGTTTGAAGCTCGGAAACGTCGTATCCTTGCGTTCGCGGCGTTTCTCCCATTTCAAACGTCGAATCTCGACGTGCGAAGCGCGGAACCGCCGGATCCGAGCACCCGCGACGTTCCCACCG
>NW_012063193.1:0-761 GCF_000956235.1 Wasmannia auropunctata | reverse complement strand
TACCCGACCCGAAAATTTTCTAAGTCCCGCGCGGCGTGTTGCATTCGCGCGGCGTTTGCTTTCGCCGCGTTTACCTCCGACGCCAAAAATTTTCCGCTATCGAGGCGAACGGTCGACGGGGGTGCACGGGGGCACTCGGGTCGTCCGATAGACGTGCGGTCACGCGAATTCGACGTAATATTAAGGGCGCCANCGGGGAAGCGAAGCGATGATCGGCCAGGTTTACCTCGGACCCGACCCGAAAACTTTTCAAAGTTCCCGCGCGGCGTGTTGCTTTCGCGCGGCGTGTTGCTTTTCGCCGCGTTTACCTCCGGTCGCCGAAAATTCTACCGTCTATCGAGGCGAACGGACGACGAGGGGTGCACGGGGGGCACTCGGGTGGCCAAATAGACGAGCGGGCACGCGAATCGACGTAATATTAAGGGCGCTAGCGGGGAAGCGTCGATCGGCCAGGATTACCTCCGGACCGCCCGAAAATTTTCTAAGTCCCGCGCGGCGTGTTGCTTTCGCGCGGCGTGTTGCTTTCGCCACGACCTCCGGCGCCCAAAAGTTCTCCGCTATCGAAGCGAACGGACGACGGGGTGGCACGGGGCGACTCGGGTGGCCGAAATAGACGTGCGGGCGACGCGAATACGACGTAATATTAAGGTACGGCTATCGGGGAAGGCGTCGATCGGCCAGGATTACCTCCGGACCCGACCCGAAAATTTTCTAAGTCCCGCGCGGCGTGTTGCTTTCGCGCGGCGTGTTGCTTTCGCCGC
>NW_012063192.1:0-428 GCF_000956235.1 Wasmannia auropunctata | reverse complement strand
TATCCCCTGTGTGCCTTGTCGACTCAGTTCGCAACGCTGTCAAACATGTTTCGGTATTTGCTTCACTCCTCTCTCTCGTGGCCATCTCTCGCCGGGGCTTCACCATCTCTCTCTCCTCGTCTTCCACTCGGCCACTCTCTCGGCGCGCGGGGCAGCGCGCGAGGAGGCACGGAGAGTCGACGGGGGAGAGTGGGATCCTCCGGGATCAACGCCACTCGCGAGGGAATGGGGGCCCTTCGATCAGCCTGGCCGCGCGTCCGAGCACGCGCGGACCGCCGCCCCGTTTGCAGGGGGCTACGGCACAACGTGAGACGACATCGTCGCGCGAGCGGAGCGTCTCTCGTCTCCAACCGGCGCGCGATCGCGCGGGGGAATGAGACGAGAGCCGGGGCGGAAATCTTTGAAAAACCATCGGGCGACGAAGACGA
>NW_012063191.1:0-381 GCF_000956235.1 Wasmannia auropunctata | reverse complement strand
AATACATAGACATTCACTTTTTTGACGATAAAGATCTAGACAACACCTAGACACTTAGTTCCTCGACAGCGAACACGTAGATATTCATTTCTTCGACGACGACCACGTAGACATTCATTTCTTTGATGACGAAGACTTAGATGACACGTAGACATTTAATTCCTCGATGGCAACCACATAGACACTTCCTTGACGACGAAGACCTAGACAGCACCTAGACTCTTAGTTCCTCGACGGCAAACACGCAAACCCTCACTCACTCGATGGCGATCACGTAGATATTCACTTTTTCGATAGCGAAGACCTAGATGATACATAGACACGAAATTCCTCGATGTCGACCACGTAGACATTCACTTATTCGACGGCAAAGACCTAGAT
>NW_012063190.1:0-504 GCF_000956235.1 Wasmannia auropunctata | reverse complement strand
GTGCGAAGCGCGGAACCGCCGGATCCGAGCGCCCGCGCCGTTCCCACCGCTCAAACGTCGATTCTCGCCGTTTGAAGCTCGGAAACGTCGTATCCTTGCGTTCGTCGGCGTTTCCTACCATTCAAACGTACGAATCTCGACGTGACGAAGTCGCGGAACCGCCGGATCCGAGTCGCCCGCGTCCGTTCCCACCGCTCAAACGTCGAGTTTCGCCGTTTGGAAGCTCGGAAACGTCGTATCCATGCGTTCGCGGCGTTTCCACCATTCAAACGTCGAATCTCGAACGTGCGAAGCGCGGAACCGCCGGATCCGAGNGCCCCGTCGCGTTCCACCGCTCAAACGTCGATTCTCGACGTTTGAAGCTCGGAAACGTCGTANCCTTGCGTTCGCGGCGTTTCCACCATTCAAACGTCGAATCTCGACGTGCGAAGCGCGGAACCGCCGGATCCGAGCGCCCGCGCCGTTCCCACCGCTCAAACGTCGATTCTCGCCGTTTGAAGCTCG
>NW_012063189.1:0-2402 GCF_000956235.1 Wasmannia auropunctata | reverse complement strand
GTATATATATATGTATATCTCAATAATAATTCTTCATTATTGTAATACTATATCGGAATTAATTTCTCTTTTTCAGTTTTTCGCAAGAAAAGCCTGCCAGAAGGAAATATCAAGTCGCTGCTGTTCGGAGAAGCCGCGCGCAAATTGCAAAAAGATTTTAAAACCATTCCACCGCCTCCCTTCGTAAGTCTGGGACACGACACGCCGCCGCTTTTAATGAAGAATAACGTGGGCAAACAAAATTATCCTACCTTCGAGTTTCGCGGAAAGATTTGGGATAATTTCAGTTTCGATATCCAGGCGATACTAAAAGTTCTAAAGTAGCTACACGTATATACAACAATTCAGAAGAATGGGTTACCAGGGCTTGCGTTCAGATTCCCCACCTGGATGCACCTAGGTATCATTTTATCCTTGTTGCTTATCGAATGGTAAACAAGGATAATATGAGACCTGGGTGCAGCCAGGTAGACAATTTGGACGCATCTCAACATAGGAGAAGTGCAGATATCGTGTTAGATTCGATATCTCGAATTAGATTCGAGAACTATTAAATTCATCTATTATTTTATCTATTTTTTTAAATCTTTGTTGGTCATAAACAGTCATGCGCGTTTAAAATGTGTAACTATGTATTCTATTCGCGATCAGATATATTGCCTAATATTGATGAAATCGATATTAGATGGTATCGAAATTTTATAAGTTTGAATTAGTTTTTAGTTGTTCTCGAAGTATTATTATGCTCTTTATTGTTGTGTATATTATTTGCGTCATCTGAGATACAATTCTATCAACGTGATGATAAACCGAATGCAAATTCAACATCTCGAATTTGCTGTTTATATGGAGAAGAAACTGATTGTAGAGGAAGATCTTATCAGAAGAGAAATATTAAGCGTTCTTTTTCGTGGAAGCTGTAAATTGCAAATTGCATACAAGTTTTCAAAAGAACATTATTTGCAGATTTGAAACGTCATAGATAAAATTTGTCGATTTTTATCAAATCTTGATAATTCAATATTTTCGACAAGACGATAAACTGTACGAAACAGGATATCCTTAAATTATATATATTGTACAAACAATCGTAATAATCCATATTTATAGCTATAGAAAGGCGAGATTACAGCGCAGCAAGTAACGTGATATTATACATTTCGATTTTGATATCAGCACTTTTTGGCCGAACGAAAGTCTATTATATATATATATTTTTTTTGTTTTAAGTAAATTGACGTTAAATTAGCGTTAATTGAATTAACGTTTATTAACGTATAATGTATTTGTAGAGGATATTGAGGACGATTATCAGGACAAAGAGAACCAATAAGACTGGGCCGATAAAGTAGAATATTTTTTCAAAAACACGACCGCCCGTCTGCACACTTTTGATAATTTCGTTATTCAATTCAAAGACTATTTTACTTTCTTCGATAAGTTTATTTTTCGTGTCCTCGTCCAACGTCTCTGCGATTCTGTTCATCGACTCGCGCAGGTCGCGCTTCAACTGAAATATACTGTTCTGCCCAAAGTCCGTGACATTGCTACCGTCGCTCGGCGGTTGCGCTTTGAAGGGCGAGATCTTTTGCACGATCTGCCGTTTTTTCCGCAGAATGATACCGCCGCTGAGGAGACCCATGTAAAGGTGATAGATGTACGCCATTAGCAGAGTGGGATCCGTGTCTTCCACTTCTCGCAAGCGCATCAGATATTTGGCGACGCTATCCCTGAGGTTCGCAAAACGTTTAAGATTAAAATTTCTTTTTGTGGTAATAATTATCTATTACCAGGTCACTATTGTAAAAGACTGATATCTGTATTACTTCATTGTAAGCGAAGGAGATTGACATAAAAGGATTTTATTTTCACAATACTGATCGTACGTGTCCTCTACTGTATGTGACAGAGCGTGTACCTAGGACTGTAGTTTTTCCTCCACCCTTTTCCCAAGTAGTGATCAAGATCGCGCTCGAAAGCCTCGGTACGTTGCAGCTCGCTGAGCGGAAGCAATCCAATTTTGGTGTTCCTCAATCTAATCATCGCACCCTCCAGGTAGCGAAAGACCTCGTAGAAAACTAAAAGCCCATCAGCCCATACGGAATCGTCGAGGAACCCTAGTTGTAGCGCACAAAGACTATGCGTTAAAAAACTGAGCATTGTAGTCATTACATCGATAGCGATCATTGAACCAGACTCTTTGTTGCGAGAGAGCACGCATCAATAAAATCTTACGTGACATTTAGATATATGGAGCATCTAATCAGTCGAGTCACAGGATTTATTTTACTCATATGTTATTAATATATTTGCCAAGTGATAGAAGACTTTAAGAATTGATAAACAATGACCATTGAAAGCACAAACAATGGTCACATATTATATATATATATATATATATA
>NW_012063188.1:0-1184 GCF_000956235.1 Wasmannia auropunctata | reverse complement strand
CGTGTGCTCTTCCGATCTAATAAGTATTTCTTGCAAATATAATAATATGTAACAAATCATAATTTTTAGTTTAAATCAGATAACTCGATAAATTGTACTTAAAAAAAAAACATACATGTTCAGATTTGTATTTAATGTTTAGGTAAGATATATGTACTATTAAGAGAACCGACAGAAATAGATAGAACTTCTCAATTAGCTCAAACGTGAGCTGATTGAAACGATAACTTTATTATAAAATTACAGATAAACTTTACTATAAAATACAGATAAAATTTCAGTAGATTATCAATCTATTTCCATCATTATCTGTCGGATCTCTCTTGAGCGGGGATAAACAGATTTACGTGAGTGCCTGGGGTGCCGCGATACTCACCCTATAGGAGCAGCTGTTCTGAGCAAATATCGGCTGCAGAAGCTCAATCGGATTCGGCCCATTGTACGTCTCGCTGTACTCGTGCTCCTCCTCCGTCGCGTCCGGGATGACGCATCTGTACCGCTCGTTGCTGGCGGTGGTTATGAAGTACGGCTCCGCGTTCGGGTGCGGCTCCTGGAAGAGAGAAAGCCGGGCGGAGCACACGTCGGACAAAAACGACGATACCGTCGCTCGCGAGCCCCACGGCGATCGATTGTTGCGGACGAGATCGTGCCGGGTGTACTCACCAGCAGCTCCGCGTCGCTCTTCCCGGCCCAGTTTATCTTGAATATGACCGTGTCGTCGAAGTGCCGAAAATCGTGGCCGCGCACGAGGGAGACGAGCAACACACACAGCCCATTATACACGCCCCAGTAGTTACCCCACATCTTTCCACACACACACGGGCTATTCTATCATGTTTTGATCGCCGCGTATACCAGTCATGTGCGTCAAACGTGGGCTACAGTTGACACTGTTGACAGGTTGCGCTGCGCTTCGTGTCGTGTCCGCTCGCGATTGCCTGCGACGTCGGCAGGTGGAGAGGTGCGGGGAGAGCGAGGCGGGCGAATCAGCAGCGAGGAAAAAAAAAATGCTACGATCGGTAAATTTACGGAAGTGCGTAACGTAAAGCCGCTGTCGCATTGTGCGCGACTGTGCGCGCGACCGGCCGGCGCGTCCATCGAGCGAGTCGATTGGCTCGCGAAACAGCTGGACCCTTCTCAATTATATGTTTATCTTAGGGCGACGGCACACGAGAGGCGGAAGG
>NW_012063187.1:0-1550 GCF_000956235.1 Wasmannia auropunctata | reverse complement strand
AGACGTGTGCTCTTCCGATCTTTGCCTTATTGCATCTTTAAGAGCTTATACAACCACAAACGAGAGCTTTTTCAAAAACGACATTACCAATCTTGTCGACATAGTTCTTGCACACCACGCGCAAGAAATATTTCTTTCTTTCTTTTATACGATCCAACTTTTTTAGAACAGAAAAGAATGATAAAAATTCAAGGTCAGTCCCGAAATTCCAAAGGTTTTCCAAAAATTTCCCAGGACACACATTAAATTCCATAATAATTCCAGAATTCAAGGACATTCAAGAATCGCTGGACACCATGGATATATATTTTATTTGTATCCAGTAAATTTCGGAGATCAGATATCGCTCTCACAACATATCGAGATTGCGAATTTGAGGCTCATGAGGGAAAATTTGTTCGTGAAAAAGTTTGTTAAACTTTGTTAAACTAATAAAAAAAAAGATTAATAATCGATATAAATAAATCCTTAGATTAGCGCATCATCTCTGTATGCGGCATACGGCTCATTTCCGTTCGGATGCACGAGTGCGGAAATGAATGTTGCGGTGCGCTTCGCTTCACTCGCGAATCGATCGAACACGGCAAGCTACGGCCAGATATGACCAAGTCGACCCTATCCTCAGTATAGGTAGATGATACGGCCTAAACCGAGTCGAGGAATCCAACCATCCGCGCGCGTAGATCGAACGGTCCCTCGCGTGCTAGAAGGTCTTGGAGTTTCTCGCGCGAGCTCGGCCACTAGGTCACACCTTTTCACCCTTTCACCCTAAGGCGTTTACACGAGTTATCCGCAGACCGCGTGATATACTGCAACGCGATATTTCAACTTCTCAATGCTTCTTTTTATCCATTTTTACGCAATGAACAGAAGAAATAGATTATCGCGCGATCACTTTAAAAGACATTCACGTATTTGGAAATGTATTGTACTCGTACTAACGACCCAAACTACTATCGTAATCTCGCATTGAAATTATAGAAGACGCACGTATCCCAAATTATTGAATCTCGCTTCAATATGTGATATTGTAGATCGCGGCACATAAAGCTCCGATTCACCGTTGCACAATGCCATACATGCGCTTATAAGAATCGCACCGCCCACCTTCGTGACAGTAGATTATTTGTCGAATGTAAAAGCGAGAATCTAGGCAGCTCAGACGTACCTAGCCGGATTTGAGCGTAGCGTGCCCTACATTTCAGGGGCCAATGAATTTCTTCTTTATGTTCTTATCCATATTTTATGCTTAAAATTTAATGATTGTACCTATGACTTATATCTAATGTGAATGATAGACCTCATTAAATAAAAACGTATGTGACAAGCGTATAATAGATGAAAAAGGTACATATAGGTATAAATTAGACGGACTATATGTAGTATTCGGATTATTTTGAACTTTCATGATGTGCGTAAAAAAACCGTTGATAAACATATTGACAAACTCTACGAAATATTTTACATAATCTGACTGATACAAACGCAAGCAATCATTTTGTCGCGCTCTGTTGAAGTTCCTCCTACTCCCTTTCTCTCTCTCTCTCTCT
>NW_012063186.1:0-1201 GCF_000956235.1 Wasmannia auropunctata | reverse complement strand
TGAACATCTCGATATGATCATTTTTGACGAAGTTGCTCTATCTTGAAGTTTGCCTATTTTTAGAGGCTAGAACAGGTGATCCTTTAATTTTTTGGACCAGTGTATTTATAGAAAAAACGTCTTACAAAATCTTGTCGAAATTTTGCATTACTCTTAAGGTTTTCATCAAATAACATAAAATCTTCCAACATTTTACATGGTAACTGCATATTATATTTTTCAATAAATTAAATGTCGGTACAAATTTAACGAGAATTCTTTTCAGAAAGTGCAGTATTTTTCAATTCATTTATAGCTAACGTCATTTGTATTAACTGTGTACATATGCTCCTGAATCCGGATGCCATTAAGCGTGCTAAATCTATAATATAATACAAATAATTAAAATTAAACATAATTAAAATTTAAGTATTAAGAAATCGTGCATTAAAATAAAAAATAATAAGGCTTGCCGTTAGCAGTATATTGTTTACTCTCGTCAAATTGAGAAGCAAAACTCTGCATCGACATAGTGTTTTTATCGATATAGTGCTCAGTATTTAAAGTTTTGTCATCAGTGCATTGATGTTCTTTGCTCATTTTATGTTGTCCGCTTTTTGAAACTCCGGGATTTTTCTTGATTTTCTCATTCTCTTTATTCTCTTTGTTTATTTGAAGTTATCTTTTTGAAACAACTGAATTTATCTCTTTATTCCCTTTACTGATTTGAAGCTGTTCGTTTTTTGAAATAACCGGATCTTTCTCGATTTTCTCATTCTTTTTATTCCCTTTAATTGTACGACTGAAATTATTTATTTCTTCAAACTTTTGTTTATCGGAGTTACTTGATTTTTTTCTTTTGAAATCATTGCAATATCTAAAGAATAAATATATTTTATTTTCAGAAAATATAATAAGAGAATTTATTTAATATATATAAAAATTAAATCAACATACCATTCTTTATTGCACTGTGGCTATAAAGTTTTCCAGATTTTTGTACTACGTATTGTGACTGTGTGTTTTCTGTACTTGAAAATGCTAAAATAATTAAATAGAAAATAATAATTAAAATTGTATATATATAGGGTAAGTGTCCCTATTAGTGTGCCTGTCCCTATTAGTATGCTTTTATATTTAAATAAGTCATAAAAATAAACTGGTACAAATAAATGAATAAAGTATTTTTTTAAATTAAGTTCAAGTATTAACGTATATAATA
>NW_012063185.1:0-984 GCF_000956235.1 Wasmannia auropunctata | reverse complement strand
ATACGTGGTCAATCGCATAAGGCTATTACGAAGAGAATGGTCATTTCTGAAATCATTTCGACTCTTTATCAGGAAGTAAATTTCACTAAAAATGTAATTTAATTTGTACCCTAGCCACGTTGATGTAGACACAGTGGGGTTTAAAATAAAGTACAGGCAAGCTTTCCAAGTATATTTAGGGCGACGCGCAAGCGCGATCCGATAAAACTCTACTGAAGACTTGTAGTTTAAGCTTTCTCGAATTTTGCCTCGTGTGTCGCGATTCGCGATTCCAACAGATCGCGTGTAACTGCGAACAGTAATATCTTCCGTCTGTTCAATTTTCATAAAATCGAGGTGCACGAATTACAAATTCTAACATCCATTACGCGAAAATCATGCCGAGATAAGCCACGATCGTACGGTGACGTTTAAGAGCAAAAATAAAGGTGACCTTCCAAAATAAAATAATAACGATCGAAAAATAAAGTCTAACTTAAACGTTTAATTTATTGGAGAGAAAAGGAGAGAATAGACTGCATACGCAAAGGAAACTAAACTGCAAAAGATAAACTTCTTCATTCTGATTTAACGCCAAAAGAAGCAGCACCATGGATCTTGGTGGTGTGGACGTTTGGGGTCAGATTGCCCTAGAAACGTCTCAGATGTACGTTTCTGAAGGTGGTGCCGCTAAAAGTCGTACTGTAAGTTCATTTATTTAACACCAATGTACGATCGTTTGTTCGATCGTCTATTTTTCGCGCGACTATCTGAATACATACACATTATCAGGTTTCGTAGAATCTTTATTGAGTAAATAAGATTCGCACACTGTATTAGACTAAAAATTACTGGATTAAGTAACTTTATATGTTTGCACAAAAATCCTGTGGAAAGAAAAGCTGGATTGGAAAGTAATGCGTTATTAGTAACGTTGTTACCATTACGATTATTTTTTTAGTAACAAATGAGTAACGACGTTACATAGATCGGAAGAGCACACGT
>NW_012063184.1:0-964 GCF_000956235.1 Wasmannia auropunctata | reverse complement strand
TTTTCAAGCAGAAGACGGCATACGAGTCCCACGCGAGAGCTTAACTTGCGAATCTGAAACGGGTAATTTAAATTCTATTAAGCGAACACTCCCGCACGGTTTCTAGTGGCGTTATATAACAGGAAAATGTCTTTAAATCCCAAGAAAACTGCGAAGGTCACGTGCTTGCAAATTATTTAAGTTACCGAGTTACCTATATTAAATTATCTTCGTTGTAAAACGGCAGCACAGCACGGGGTACTTCCCCGAAGACTTTAAGTTATACGAAACTTCTTTTAGTATTACCTCATTGAAAATCAGTCTTTATTAGGTTTTTAGCGGAAAAATAAAATCTCTTACTTCTGCTCTTTCCCCGCGGCTCGCACTTTACGTGATCTATTTATCCCTAATTGGAATTTGAACATTAACAAGCTGCAACTTTTTTAAAATTTTCACCGCATTTCTCATTATTATGTATTTGATACGGAATACGTATGACGCATATTTACCATAGGAATGTTAGACATTTGTTTTTTCCATGCATATGTTTTCCGTTTACGCTACATTCAAATAAATTCGATGTCACGCGCGAATTGTCCACTATTCGCGTTACAGATTTTATTGTCTTGTTTATAGGCGCGTGCACCGCACCTATAAATGGTTTACCGTATCATACAACCCGCAACATAAAACTTTTTTTTTTAATTTAAACGTGTATTGGAACTTTTCTACGTGACATATATAGGTTACAATTTTTATTGGATACGTTCTCTCCGTGCGTAAAAGATGAATTTCATATAGCACACACGCATACACATATACACACACCTCCAATTATTGTTAAATATTAAAAAGTGCCACATAGATCTAATGTATAAAAATTAAATGTATATTTATATCCATTCCAGCTATTCAGTAATGTTCAGAATTGATTTTTCACTGATAAATTTATTTTAATGTCTCTTCTGTTAAGAAAAGATTCGAG
>NW_012063183.1:0-957 GCF_000956235.1 Wasmannia auropunctata | reverse complement strand
TGTATCAAGCAGAAGACGGCATACGATTCTTTTTAAAAATCCTTAACAATAGTTTTTTAATCGCACCTTAATCGGACTCGAGCGTAATCCATTGAAATGCAACGCGATTCCGATTATCTCTTCGGGAGATCGAAAATTCTTTTTTGAATTAGCTTCCGGTCCATAGACCGAATACGTTTGCGATTATATCGCTCGATTATCTCGCACGAGATGCACTTTGTCTTTATCTTTATTAAACGTACTTTATTCGAGACGCGATGCGATGTGTGTGCGACTCTACCGAGTATACACGAAGAAAGGCAAATCAGAACACAAATACGACACACGATGGATCGACTATTTGGCCGTTAAGCGCATCGTGGAGTCGTCTAGGTGCCCTTAAAATGTCGCCGGAAGGCATGTAACGTCGTTTATATAACTCGGACCTTGGTGTTCACCGGGATAGAATTTAATAAAAGCCCGCGGGGCATCTTTACGCCCTCGTAACAAGCGCGCTCGTAAACCGAAGAAAATGCCGAACTCCTTTATATCTGATGTAATTCTTTTCCTACCATCTCGAATGCGCATGCATGCGGTCGAGGAACGATAATTACAACGGTAAAACTTGATTTGATTGCGAAAAAACGAGTCTAGACCAACGGAATATCACGCTCGATATTGCGCCGTCACTCACTGGTATACATTGCACATATCAACGCATTGAATAAATATTGCGTTTTTTCCCCTAAAACTATTTGGGGAGAAAAAAATATAATATTATTTAGAAAGACCAAATTAAAATCAATTAAATTGAACATTCACAACATTTTATAATTTTCTAAAGACTTCAAATAAGAGCTTAAAGAATAAAATTTATTTTTCTTTCTTTTTCTCTGAATTTACAAAAAAAAATCTTCATAAAATTTTAAATTAAATATACCAATTATTTTATAATTCTCTCAACTTTAATAACGTAAG
>NW_012063182.1:0-1416 GCF_000956235.1 Wasmannia auropunctata | reverse complement strand
GTGTGTGTGTGTGTGTTTGTGTGTGTATGCTCCTTCTGTAGCAACGAATTTAATTAAAGCACTTATAAAACAATTTTAATAGTAAGCGTTTGTTCATAAAATAATGAAAATGTTTTTTTTATTTGCAACGTTTGTCAGGGGAAAATTCGGTTTCTGTGAACTAATGCGGCGTGCGGATGATACAATGTACAAAAGACACACAGGCACAAAGGGGATAAACAACAACGCAGATTTTTGCATTGTATATTATTAATAGTTCCGTAGTATTTTTAAGTCAGCGGCCATCTACGTCAGTTGACTATCGGAGTGAAATATTTTTAGTTTGATCGATAGCCTCTACGCGCGGAGAAGGCGAGTCTTATAGGGGCTGTGCAATTTGCATAGGTCGCAATCGCGCACGATAGACCCATTAACATAAACGAATGAATTCATAATCGAATCAAGAAGCAGCGCCGAGTGAAATCACGAGCAAATGTTTTCGATTGATCGCGATTCTCATAAAAGAGATGTAACGATGCAATTTTGTTGAGGGCAATAAAACTCACGATATCGAAAATGTAGGTCAAAAATGAAAAAAGGAAAAGAGCTGAAAGGAAGTTTGATGTGATTTGTAGGTAGACTAGAAAAAGACATTAAAAAAAATCATAGGTTCTTACAAGAAAGAGAAAAATTTTGAAGAAATTTTAGGAAATAATTTCCAAATAATTGTACATTATTTTAGAAAAAGTAAATAACGCTGTAAAGCCTTGCTTTCTTAAAGAAGAAAGAAAATGAAGAAAATTGTACTTAGCAATGTGTTACAATTTAAAGATATTACAGAAATAGTAAAAAAAAAAAATATTTATTTTAAAACTCTTTGCATCGTCTATCTTTTTCCTTCGTTAAAACAATTTATAGGAAAAAGTGTACTATAATTTGACATCTCACTCGTATGACTCACAATCAGTAGGAAAGAATCATGGAATCAAAATGCTACATTGTAATTCACTACCCTCTCCTGTTGCGATGCAAATATGAGTCGACTGCCGTTACGAACGTTCATTCAAATGGAAACTCTCGGCTTTATCCCATGAAAAGTTCGTCTAATTCCCTTTCTAACATATTGCATACCCTGGATGACTCTTATTATGCATATTCCCACGGGATGCTGCCCGTGTCCCGGAAGACTCAGTACGAGCGAAGCCCTTTCCTCCGTGACGCGTGTGGACTATCAACCCACTTGTAATGATAGTCCCTTCAGGGAAACGAAAACTTATAATGCATCGAAGATAAATAGTATTCTTTAACTGGACGCATGCGTTTCGGAATATTCCAATAATAGTACGACCAAGCCGAATGGAATAGCAATTATTAAAAAAAAAAAATTATTCATATTTTGTGTGTGTGTGTGTGTGTGTGTGTGTGTGTGTGTGTGTG
>NW_012063181.1:0-1465 GCF_000956235.1 Wasmannia auropunctata | reverse complement strand
CAGGAGGAGAAGGGGGTAAAGTGGCAAGGATGTTTGCGAGGAAGAGAGCGAGGGAAACCATGATAGATATGAGCAGTCTAAGTAACAACCATCAGTTTCCGGAGTTCACCGAGGCCGAGTGCAGTAACGAACTTCCACTCAAGATTTAAAGGAAGCACCCAAGTTCCATCTCATCCCGACGACCCGCTCGGAATTGACGACTTAATTAGCGACCAAGCAAGGAGCGCTAAGTGCTCGACGAAAAGGTCCACGAAGAAGTACTTCAAAGCTGCGGCGTACCGGGACGAAGGATTAGCCGGTTAAACCGGGTCGGACAAATTGTTGGGTTTCACTTTCGCAAGGCTCCGTCTGACAACTCGTAACGCCTTGCGAATATTCATTTTGTGACGCTTATTAATTCAATTACACTGATTATGGCATTCAATCAGATATTTTCGATTAAATGTTCTTTGTGTGCGTTGTCGTATTTCATAATATCAGACATTAATCCCTTCTAAAATATACAAAGTGCAAATATTTTACTGATAAAATATATACGGTATGATATCAAAATCTTCAAGGAGGTATCTTTGAGCAGTTCAAATCATATATTTAACAATAAACAATAATCGCATAAACACGGTATAATTTATAATTGCCATGTAAATGTTAATAAAATGATACCTTCGAGTAAATCGAAAAAATTCACGCAATAGCATACGTATTGTGTGAACTTAAAAACATATAAGTAAATAAAACAGTTAAATTGTAGGAAATACATAAATTGTAAGAAATAAATAAAATAAAATTCATTTATGCACATAACATGAGAAAAATATAAAAAATACACAAATTAAAAGTAAAAAGAATGTTCTGTACGATATTTAAAAAATTTATAAAAGTAAACGTATGAAAACATCATAATCTAACAATAAGTATTAATTCAGAATCTTATGTTCCATTACTCTAATGACATTTCTTGAAATAAAAACAATCTGTCCGGAAATATCAAACATTTTTCGTATATAACACAGAATAATAACATACACTAATCGATATCATCATAAAGACGTTTGTAAGAGCCACAATATCCTTTGAGAATCAAACTATCCTTGAACGAACAGTCAACGAAAAAATTCAACTTTTATCCTATCTTTCTATATATATTTTTTCGTCAACAGCTTAAAACTCGAGCTCTCATTTTGTAGATTCTGGCAGCTATACCAATGGGCCTACAACGATGATGATGGGAAGAAGACGATGAAGAAGAAACGATAAGGCAGGCGGAAGGACGATTCGCCTGGCGGAAGTCGGAAATGTGCTCCGGAACCTTCAACAATCCCTCGATGAAACTATTGGTCATCCGCGACGCAATACCGGATACGCCGGATCTAATAACTCATCCGCCCTGCTGCTGCCTAGTCTCCTATTTTCGCTCCCCCTGCTCTCTCGCTACCACCCTTTGTATCTCTCTCTCTCTCTCTCG
>NW_012063180.1:0-859 GCF_000956235.1 Wasmannia auropunctata | reverse complement strand
GTGTACGCGTACATACATTTTGCATATTAAGCGTGTAATCCGGGATTGCATAAACACTGCGCTGTATCAGAATTTTTCGCCCGACTGCTGTTGAAATCAATCGATGCGGTTATAATCGTAACGGGCAGTTGACGCAATCGGATGAAATTTGATTAAGTATGAATTGAATAAATCTGAACGTCCTGACGACGGAGACTCCGGCGATAAACTCGAGCGCGCTGCTGAACAGGTGGAAGAGTTTCGCTATTCTCGTTTTTTTTCCTCCTTTTAAACTCGCGCGTAAAGCTTCGCACACTTCGAAATTAATTAATCATTGCGAAATCTCCTTCGCGATATTATCGATCACGCGTTTGCGTCATCTTCATTGATTCACAGTCGATTTTTCTTTTAATGGTTATCGCCTCCCTCTGATCGGCACGGGCGGAGGGAGGGCGGGAGGGGGCTGTTTCCATCCCATCGCCGATGGGAACCGGGCGAGGACAACACGAAGCGCAAGAAGCTGAAAATGCGGCTGGGGGATGGAACGAGGTCAAGTTGATTTTATCTCCTTGTGAGCGCGGGTGCGCTCCTTCGAAACCTGACCGACGTTATTTACGGCCAATGCATTTTCATCGGCTTTACGTTCGGGGCGGAAACGCGCTCGGCCGCGAACATTGCGGACGTATATCGCATGAACTCGATATAGGGCTACGGAGCGCAGCGCGGATTGGATAACCTTTATAAGAGCGAAATGGGATAATGACTTTGATATATTTTTATGCGCCTTTTGGAAATATTGCGGATTGACTCGTGCGAACTGCGTATTAATCAATCTTTGTACTGTCTCTTATACACATCTCTGAGCGGGCTGGCAAGGCAG
>NW_012063179.1:11868-13899 GCF_000956235.1 Wasmannia auropunctata | reverse complement strand
CGCATATAATTTCGTAAAAAGCAAATATAAATTTCTAAAAAAGAAATCACTGACTTAGAAGTCTCATTTGCGCGCATATAATTTCGTAAAAAGCAAATACAAAATTCTGAAAAAGAAATCTCTGACTTAGAAATCTCGTTGGCGCGCATATATTTTTGTCCATTCTGACAGCGCGTTCCCTGAACGCACCTTTAGTAAAAACACATTTAACTTCAAACATATTTCGTTGCCATATATATGAAGTTAACATTTTAAATATAAATAAATTTCATTTGTTTTTCATTTAAAAGAAATTGAAATATTCATATCTTATTGCAATATAACGAATACATCAGATACTACGAAAGAGATTTAAAAAAAATACAGAAAATTTAAAAAAATAAGAAAAAGATAAGAAACAGAAAGAAGAAAAAATTTAAAAAAAGGAAAAACAGAAAAAAAATAAGGAAAAAAGAAAGGAAGAAAAAGGTATACAAAAAAAAAATTTTGACGAAAGAGAAAGAAAAAGAAAGAAAAACATTTTAAAAAAGGTACATGTTTGCATTTTTTATATTATTATTTGTTTTTTTACACTTTTTTGCTTGTCGCTTTATTTTATCACTTATATTTTCCGGTTCTTTTGTAAATTCCGCATTACTCTATTATTACTTATACGTTTTATAAATTTGCTTTTTTACCTAATCTCAATCATTTATTAGATACTACGAAAAAGATTGAAAAATATACAGAAAATTAAAAAAATTAAAAAAAAGGAAAAAAGAAGAAATAATAAGGATAAAACAAAGGAAGAAAAAAGTATACAAGGAAAAAATTTTGACGAAAGAGAAAAAAAAAGAAAAAATATTAAAAAAGGTACATGTTTGCATTTTTTATGTTATTATTTGTTCTTTATACCTTTTTGTTTGTCGCTTTATTTTATTACTTCCATTTTCCGATTCTTTTGTAAACTCCGCATTACTCTATTATTACTTATACGTTTTATAAATTCGCTCTTTTACCTAATCTCAATCATTTTAACTCGAGACACGCTAATATAATATTATAAAAATGTTTAGAGATTAAATCTCTTAATGCACATAAACAGTTTTCTTATATCAATTGTATTATTTGTGTGTCTTGAGTTAATAAATTGTTCGTTTTCCTTTCCGTATATTTCAATTTAAATAGTAAAAATTTAAATTAAACTTTCAAACGTGCAATTCAACATGGACATTTTATTAACTCGAGACACGCAAATAATATTACAAAAATGTTTAGAGAATAAATATCTTTAATATACATAAAAAGTCCTCTTATATCGTTTATATTATTTGCGTGTCCGAGATAATAAATTGTCCTTTTTTTACATATATTCTGACTTAAATATCGAAAATTTAAATTAAACTTTCAAACGTGCAATTGAACATGGATATTTTATTAACTCAAGACACGCAAATAGTATAATAAAAATGTTTAGAAACTAAATCTCTTAAATATACATAACCTGCTTATATCGATTGTATTATTTGTGTATTTCGAGTTAATAAATTGTCCATTTTCTTTTCCATATATTTCAATTTATACAGCAAAAGATTAAACGTGTTTCAAATGTGCAATTCAACATGGATACTTTATTAACTCGAGACACGCAAATAATATGTATTATAAAAATGTTTAGAGACTAAATCTCTTAAATATACATAAAAAATCCTCTTATATATTGATTATATTATTTGCGTGTCTTGAGTTAATAAAATATTGTTTTTTTTTTACATATATTTTGACTTTAATATCGAAAAATCAAACTTTCAAACGTGTAATTGAATATGGACATTTTATTAACTCAAGACACGCAAATAATATTATAAAAATGTTTAAAAACTAAATTTCTTAAATATACGTAATTAGCCTTCTTATATCGACTGTATTATTTGTGTGTCTCGAGTTAATAAATTGTTCATTTTCCTTTCCATATATTTCAATTTAAATAGTAAAAATTTAAATTAAACTTTTAAACGTGCAATTGAACATGGACATTTTATTAACTCGAGA
>NW_012063179.1:0-1241 GCF_000956235.1 Wasmannia auropunctata | reverse complement strand
TGTGTATAATATATAGTATATATATACATACATATATACACGTACGTCTGGAGGAAAAAATATTAGATACTTTCCCGAAGAGGCGAAGGAACGGAATCTTTCATATTTTCTAAGACGCTGTTATTATATCGGTGAGGTAACTTATGCATATCTCTCTTCGAGGTACATTCAAAATGCCTTTAGCGTTGATTTTGATATTGAATTTTAGTTGAAAAATTTTCCGTTTTTTACATATATACGTTCTGTTCAAGCGCAGCAAAATAAAATCAACTACTTTTGTTGTACTTCGTATTTTCATTCTCAAAAATATTTCGTCCTTTAAATCATATCCCTGTATATCAATATAGCTACCATTTCTTCTTTTTATTATTGATGCATATCATACATAATAATGCATGTTACATGTAATATAAATAATAAAAAATTTAGATTTTAAAAGCTATATATATATATATATATTTAAATTATTAAATTGGAGAAATAAATATATGATTATATTCATAATTTGTTACGTCTAGTAATTACTTCGTAAATTGTGTAAAAAATACGAGTAACTAATAAAAATATGCAATGCATGACTTTCTTCTCTAATATTTTTATTAAGAACAAATTGTTTTCAAGTAAAAAAATTTCATCAAAATTCAGTGCATTCACTGCATAAAAAAAATACGTTCTTTTTAGCTTTTCTTTAGCTTTTCATAGTTTTATAACTATGAAATATATAGCTGACAGTCATAAAAATCGGGAACCGACAGATCTTTTCTTCGTCAGGACGAAGAATGCATATCAGATGTTTCCAATCTTCGGGAATCACTTTCGCATCGTATTTTCCTGGATATCTTGCGGATACTCGGGATGCCTGCGAAATATTTGCGATGTTTCCTCGCAGGCTTGTATCGCACACTTGCGGGAATGTTCGCTCGAAAATAAGGGGTCTTAGATGATCGGTGCGTGTATAATCGATTACGCACGGTAGAACTCGCCGATTGTGAGAATGCAGCCGTAATAACAACAGCGAATGTACGGACAGCCAATTGCGGGACATTGCAGTGGCCTGACCATGAACCGTGTCCGAGATAATGCAATTCGCATATCTGCCGCGGCGTTTCCTCGATTTCTCGAGGGTCTTGCAGCAGAATTTTAATTCCGTTTGAAACTGAAAGCTTATACCGCCGGCACACGCGGGACGTCCCAAAGGCGTTGAATGATGTGAAAATATTATATATATATATATATATATA
>NW_012063178.1:0-830 GCF_000956235.1 Wasmannia auropunctata | reverse complement strand
GAGAGAGCGGGAGAGAGAGAAAGAGGGAGATCGAGCGCGCCGGAATCGACGGTCGCGAGTGTGCGGCGCGATCAGAGTCACGAGGCGACCCGGAATAACGATATAATAGCGAGCCCGGCGGCCGTATGTGAGTGTGTATTCACCGCTTCGAACACGAGGAACGTGTTAGAACTCGGGGGGTCCCGAGTGACGTCGGGGGGGCGCGTGCAAAGCTGACTTTGCCCCCCCACCCCTGCGCCTATAATCGGCACCCTTGAAGACTCACCGCGCGGTGTCGTGGAAAAGATTGCTGGTCGATTTTGCCGTGCAGAGGTGAGTGTTTTGAAAATATTTGTTATGCTTCTCTCTTCATTTACCGATTTAAGGAAATAGTTTCGCACATACTCCAAGATTATAGCTGACAATCAGAACTGACAGTTGCGAATAATATTTTTGTTGTGTACATTTTTAAGGTCTTATATCGATATAATTAAAACAAATTAAAACGATATTTTTTAATGATAAAATTAAATCATTATGTTCTATAATAATTGTTATCGAAATTAACAATCGTTTATTACTAACAAATTCATTGTTTGTCGAGTAATACAAGTAGAAATTTAAATCGATGCTTCTGAGTACTTGATTATTTAAATGTTTGATTTTCCTTGAATGAAAAATCAAATCTGAATAACATAATATAAGCGTAATCTAATAAAAAATTATAGTTCGAAAAAAATGAGATCTATCAGATTTTTGAGATTTTTCAGATTTATTTAGCACTGAATTTCTCATTAACAATGAATATACAAAAATTAAAAATATGAAATAATATTTCCTGCACTTATACA
>NW_012063177.1:0-767 GCF_000956235.1 Wasmannia auropunctata | reverse complement strand
TCGAGCAGAAGACGGCATACGATTATTCAAGAAATTTTCGAACACGAATAAATCAGGCTGCGAGATGATGTATAATACGAAAAATTCTTCGTCCCGCTAAATTATATTATTGCAATGCATACGCTCCTCCTCTCCATTAGGTAAGGACTCTCGTTTATGCTGGCAGCATTTCGATTAATTCTTCAATCAAGTTAATAGCCTGCTATTTAGCATCGTGCGATATAAATATTTAATGATTTCGCAGAATCTGCGATGCAGACGTATGCTTTTTGGTTCGTAAGAACAGCTCGTATTCATTCAGAAGGTTATCTGATTATCTGAATCTGCGAGTGAGAGAACAACGAAGTGTGTGATAAAGATCGAAAGATCGGTCGGCAAACTGGTCGAGCGAATAGGAGGAAAATTCGAGAAACGTAACGGAAAAACATGGACTTACCCGGTGCGAAACGACGCTGCGGCGGTGAGTGTCAGTTGTTGCGCGGCTGCAGCTGCACCGGCGGCAGCCGGGTCGGCCGCGACGAGCTCCGACAGCACGAGAACCGTCGTCGTGGTTGTCGCGGCGCCGCAGTTCGGCACGGTCGCGTTGACGGCGTGGCGCACCGTCGGCGGCAGATCGTCCTCGTGCTGCAGCTGCAGCTGCGGATAGTGGTGCAGATGCAGGGCGGTTGCGGTGGCGGCCGTAGTAGCGGATCTCGGAGTGACGCAGGTCGGCGGCAACAGGCCCGTTCTCGTGACACCGGCCGACGGCGGCGACGGCGACGGCGGCG
>NW_012063176.1:0-746 GCF_000956235.1 Wasmannia auropunctata | reverse complement strand
TTTCGAGCAGAAGACGGCATACGAAACATGTCTTGAGAGATCGATTATTTTAGAGAAAATAAATTTCATCTAAGTGCATATTATTGGATATAGATTCCGAAATCTCGTCTATTGCCGATACAAATATCTGCTCGATATCTGGTAGAAGTCAATTTTAGTTGTCATGTTGTGAAGGAACTACTATTTATAAGGATACACGATTAATTTCAATTATTTTTTTTATTTTATCATCACACGTAAAATAAAATTACTAGTGCAATAGTGAATAAAATTCTTCTTTTTTTCCTTCTTTTTTAGCCATTCACGGATCCGAAATACCATTCGTGACGACATTAGAACAGGCGGCATGCTGTTATTTCCGGCAACCGTGGGTCGTGAGAACTCCGGAAAAGGAACAGTCTGGAATAAGATCGTGTCCACTCCAAAATCTTCCAACCTGGTGGTCCTACAATTCCCTACCAGTATCAGCGACAAGTACCTCTCCGTATCCTGAAAGCTCACTTAAACCTCCTATTGAACCTTCTGCTGAACCTTTTACTGATCCTTCTATTGAACCTCCTATTGAACCTTCTACTGAACCTCCTACTGATTCTTTTACTGACCTCTCTACCGAATCTCCTATTCGGTCTCCTATTCGATCACTATAAGTACTATTGGTAAGTCTATTTATCTTATTTTTTTCAGAATTTTGGTAAAAAGAATCTCATTATCAATCACTCATTATAATAAGTTATGCCTTTATGTAA
>NW_012063175.1:0-917 GCF_000956235.1 Wasmannia auropunctata | reverse complement strand
CTCTATATATATATATATATATATATATATATATATATATATATCAAGCTTAAAGACCTTGTTTTATAAACGGATACCGCACAGCGTGACATTTCCTCGAATATATAAACGATGACGCATTTACTTGCGTCACTGCAAAACGTCACTGCAATTTGATCTTCATTACTCATAAAATTGTAAGTCATTTTCATTCGAAAATCTTTTGTCTCCTTTAAATTCTTATAAACTGCTCGAAATAGTAATTATAAAAATACAGTGTCTTTTCTTACATAAGAAATTTTTGTAATCTCATCGTCGATATACATATAATGTCGCAATTAAATATAACTAATATATATAATTTAAGAGAGACAAGATGATTGTATGGATAAAAAAATCGATTTTTTATTTTTTACAAATTATTATAATATGATTCTTTAAAAATAGAATGCCGTTCGTTTTATTATAGAATTCACATCATCATTGACTGAATAAAAGTAATGAAAACGATAACGGCGTTACAAATAAACGCGTTAATTACTTCGTCGCTCTGACAATACCTTGGCTGACTATACATATATGTATAAACATAAATATCTTCATGATGTTGTTCAAGAAGTCATTTTTTCAATCTACAAGAGTTTATCAAAAGATTTGTTATCCTTTATTAGAAAAATATATAGGCCAGTTTTATTCAAAACTCGAATGAAAGAGAATATAAAGCTTTCACTCAAAGATTTGAAAAAAGTTGAGTCTAAGGCATTATAATATACAGGGTCATCGAAAAGTATCGGACCCCCCTAGTATCTACAGTTAGAATGCAATTTGGAGAAAATGTCCAATAGCAAAGTTGTATGGTTTCAAGCGAGGAGTAAGATGATGGCCTTGACTTTGATCTTGACCATGTCCTTTAAGGTCATTTCAAGGTCAACCTTATT
>NW_012063174.1:0-885 GCF_000956235.1 Wasmannia auropunctata | reverse complement strand
CCTTGCCAGCCCGCTCAGAGATGTGTATAAGAGACAGCATACATAGTCACAAATTGTCGGTAAAACAGCGGATTTTTAGAGTTTGATCTAGGGTTTAGCATCCTCTTAACATCAGGAATGATTCGTGGATGATGAAGTGCGCCTTTGACACAGAATGCTGCATATATTTATTGTGCATGAACAGTTTTTTCCCATAATTTCAAATCATTCATCGATAAATCGATTCATTTATTCAAAGGACAACATAATCATTACATGATTATGTTGTTAATAATTGCGTCGTTATATAAACCTGTTATATTCGAGCAAAAAGCTCTTATATCTCTAAATTTGTGATATCACTTTGATAATTCAACTTTGATATTATCATTGCTATTATCTTATCGTTAACTAGTTAACTAAATTAAATTAAGAAGAAAGAATGCAATATCGTTTATTATATCTAGAGAAATAAAATTTTGACATTCTTAAGATTTTGTTGCAAGTATAAAATTAGAAATATAGTATTGATGATAAAATATATTATCAACTGTAAAATAATTCTTTATGAAAAAAAAATTTGATTTTTCTGTAGAAAATAAAATAATTGTGTGAAAGTTTTACAAAATAAAATAAATACACTGATTGTAAAATGACTGTATTTGCAATGTAGAAGCCTTCAATAGCAAATGCAGCATACGTTCGTTTTCTTTAGGCGAGATAACCGATATCAAGCGCTGCGGTAGCGGCGCGACGCCAAGTATATAATATTATAAAAGTCGGGTGATGACTTGTGAGTATACGGCACTGGCACTGCGCTACCGCTTAGCTTTATCTCGAAATTTTACCTCGTCAGATTTCCGATTTTTAATATCTCGGAAACGAGATCGGAAGAGCACACGTCTG
>NW_012063173.1:0-842 GCF_000956235.1 Wasmannia auropunctata | reverse complement strand
TATCCAAATCCTCTTTATTTAAAAATGGCACGCAACAAACTTTATGTCATTTCTCGCTGTTTCTCGCTTCTGACGTCACGAATCCAATATGGCCACGGTGACTAGGAAGGGCCCTTAAGTTAGCCAGTTAGATCCGCCATTTTGAATTTTGAAATTTCGACTCCAGATTCGTCATTAGAGATCCAAAAAATCCTTATAAGCTTTTATGTAAAATACGAAATTATTCACTTTCACCGATTTTGACATAAAATGTTGATTTCTACCAGTAAAGTACTGATTAATTATTTGGAAATTCTATCTCTGGAAATAAGTATCTCAATATATTTTTTTTAGAAAAATCGATTCTAATTGGACAAAGACTTTAAAAAAAAAAAGAATATGCAATCGTATATTTTGGAATTTTATTTATCTAATTGTAATCCTGATAATGATGAACTTGTGTATTTTCAGATAATAAAGTCAAGTAGTGATAAAATTGTCTTTTTAAATATTTTGCAACTTCCATAGAGATAAGGACATTGGATTATTTGAATGATGAGAGTGGAAATAGACCACTGATCTTATATTTGATAATAGATGAGAATAATAATTGAATGTGTAAAGATTTACGTTATGGGTATAGAAGAAAAATTGCGACCTTGTATACTGAGAGAAAAAAGTGTAAAATAAAAAAAAATATTTCTTGATTTAACTATATGGCAGTCACGGGCTGTCAAACAATTATTTATTAATTTAACGTAATACTTATTATAAATCAAAAATATCATGTTAATGTTATTGATGTATGTTTATTATGTTTAATCCAAAAATACACACACATATATATATATATATTATACACA
>NW_012063172.1:0-1178 GCF_000956235.1 Wasmannia auropunctata | reverse complement strand
TATATATATATATATATACATATGCATGTGTCTGTGCCTCAATATATACAGTGTTTATCAAATGTTTGGCCACGCGTAACCTGCGAATTCTATAAGAGTCAGGTACCGACCGTTTGTAGCACAGTAAGAGTATACTTCCGTGTTTGTTTTCTTATCGATACGATTCGTAAAATATTTATTTTGGTAAGGTTCGACCGAACAGTTTCGGAACATCCTGTATGTGTAATGTACATCCGTGTACATGTTTGTGTGTGTATGTGTGTGTGTGTGTGTTCGCGCATATACATATACCTCGTACCAAATATACGCCAGCCGGCCTATTGAACCCATTACGGACGGGTTCACGACGCGATCGGCAAAATGAACACGATCTCGCGCAATTCACCGATATAAACCTGTTCGGAGTGCACTCGACTCGGCCAATAGTGTGGTCAGCAGTTCCGAAGCGTACATATGGACAGATCTGCGGCACGAACTTCTATCCCCCCGTTCCCATGGAACTTACCCGTGCCGATCCCTGTTGTCCACCATGAATATTTCGCGTAGCTTGATCACGATTCCCGAGGCGTCGATAAACGGAATATTAATTAATGCTCATGCGATGACGTAATCCGTCCGAACAAAGAAGCTCCAACCGTGCTATTATCAAGTTAACCGTATCAAACGCGCTTCTTTTTACTCGCGTATTCACTCTACAATGCATATCTTTTTAATTTTTTTTTTTTTAATAACTATATTTAAAGAAAGATAAGAAATTACGAGACATGAAAAGATACTGTTTATTGATATGTGCTATATACTGACATATCGTATTAGAACATTATGGTTCATTGATAATTAATTTAAATAATTATTTAATGAAAGGATTTGTATGTAACAGTTACTGTAAAAATTGTTTTACGCATTGTTTTTTTGCGGACACGTCATCATCTAAAATAACGATTAATTTCGCTCGATTGAAAAAACAACTTGAAATGAAAATATGCTCAATTCTAATTCTAATTGACAAAAGATTTTTTAAAAAGATTAATATATTTAGGATGTATTTTAAATTCATATCATAACTTCAAGAGGCGACTTTTTGAATCATTTAAGATCCCAAAAGTAGTTATGACATAAATTTAAATTATACCTTATAAATGTATATCTGTAAATATATATATGTATATATATATATA
>NW_012063171.1:0-692 GCF_000956235.1 Wasmannia auropunctata | reverse complement strand
TCTCTCTCTCTCTGCCTTTCTCTATTTCTCCTTTACCTTCAGCTTTCTACGTGTATCGCGCGATCCGCTCTATCTTCTTTCAACGGTAACGACCTATCAATCCACTTATTCCGCACGGTTTATGTGCCACTTGTGGCATTTCGGCCTAATGCCGCTGTTGCGCGGGCAAATCATACGCGCAAGAGGCGTTCTCGTCGATATTTGTGGATGCACACCACCTGTGATCAAACATTGCTTTAATTTGTAACTTATTACACTGTCAAAATACATGACGAAGTTTAAGCGACGATTGCGATGAGTTCTTTATGACAATGATGTAAGTCAATTTCATTTTATTTTTTGAATAATGAGGTAAAGTCTAACATTTACTAAAATAAAACCTGAAATCTCTAAAAACTCTGAAGATGTGAAGTTAACCTTGAAGTGAAGATAGAGAGGTGGTCACCGATACAGTTTTTTTAAAAATCTTGTAAAAAATTTTCATCTAGAAAAGAAAAAAAAGTAATACCCAGAAGTCGTAAATTCTCATTGTTTTTACATTGCTCTACCTCTATAAAGGTGTAACTAATATATGACGTAGTAAACTAGTAAAAAATATAACTGAAAGTAGGATTTTTTTTTTTAAGTATTTTAAGTGTCCCGTCTACCAATTATTTTTAGACCCTGTCTCTTATACACATCTCTGAGCGGGC
>NW_012063170.1:0-669 GCF_000956235.1 Wasmannia auropunctata | reverse complement strand
ATGTCGATACGGGGAGCAGCCGCATAGATGTGCGGATGTAAGGTGACTAGGCCCAATTTCTTTTCCTCTACAGTTTTCAAATTCTCTAGCCATACTTGTCGAGGCTTTTGGTAGAAATTATTTCCATCGTCGTATCGTATCTTGGATATTATCGGAACGATCTCTTCAACTTTTGCTCGATTCTCTATGCTCGTGCAATATTTCAACGATGGACACATAGCTCCTGGCAATTTGTTAATAATTCTCCAAAATAACATTTTGTTGATAAAACCAATTTTATTCGAGCCTCAACAATATCAATATCAACGCATACACTTGGATAACCTATTTGATATTTCTGAATGTGCGACATGCGACATGTCTCACCGCACGTCATAAACCTTGCTAGTACCAGCAGAGAAACCTAACGCCATCTAAAGAAGTGGGTGTACTATATAGCAAAATCCACATTTTTGCACATACAGTCAAAATACTCAAAATAATGTTGGTACAATCGGACCTTAATAATGTATACATACATACATACATAAGTGAAAGATATATTTTTTAAAAATTTATATTTATACACTTTATTTTTAAAAATAATAGATTTTAATGGATTCAATCATAAAATAAAAAGGCATACATACATCATATCTAATCTAAAGCTGCTGCTTTTAGCTCTTTAGT
>NW_012063169.1:0-679 GCF_000956235.1 Wasmannia auropunctata | reverse complement strand
TGCCAGCCCGCTCAGAGATGTGTATAAGAGACAGCCTACGACTATTCGGCGGAAGTGACATAGCTTAAGATAGGCGTGACATGCTCGCAGTGAGAAAACACAAATCTGATAAAGTCGCATAAAAACTTACAAAATATATGCAGAATATTTTATAGATTAAATGATATTTTATAGATTATATGATTATACGAGTATAGCGCTGGTTGATGGATTCCTAGCTCGATTGCAAAAGAATGTCAAGGGCCGGCGTATCGCGTATCCTATTGCTCCCGATATTTAGCAGCCGTGGCGGTCGTGGCCGATCCTATAGGCGATCGTGGCCCGATATATCAGCGAGGTATTTCAGGTCGTGCCCAGTCACGATAGCCTCGAAATTCGCGGTAGTCATCATAAATCTACGGATCTAAATGCTCTCTCGCCCCAATGGCACAATCCGGCCGATCTAACGAGTTGCGCGAATAGCGCGCCGGCCTTTAAGCCCATTAACGCCGATAAGAAAAATCCGGAGAGATCGATACCGCCGCCCGTGCTGAAACGTGACAATGGCGCGTATATACTGGCGAGCAGTTGAGACCGGTCCAGCGGTTGCGTTGTTAACGCGTTAATAATCGCCACATGTGCGATTAATGGCGCTGAATGGGGTCGCGATTCTGCCACACGTATGTACTAAAACTGTTCA
>NW_012063168.1:0-683 GCF_000956235.1 Wasmannia auropunctata | reverse complement strand
CCTAAGTGACTGGAGTTCAGACGTGTGCTCTTCCGATCTCTTGCTTATATTTGCTATGTTTGCAAATTTCAATCATTAATAACAATATTTAATCCTTAATGGTCCGAAGTTATAAATTACGCCAATAATTAATGTAACTGTATATAAATACGGATTTGGAAAATATCAAAATAGATAATACTCTAAATTTATCGGTTTACTGCCGCGGATGATATTCACTCAATAAGTCCACATCTTATATTTTAACTTATTTCACATTGTATATTTGTACTAATATCTGTAACTTTTAGAATATTAATAATATAAATTGGATAAACAGAAAATGGAAATAGTTTCGGAGATTTAAAATAGAGAAGCTCGAATATACGAAAAACACGCATAGCGGCTCGTCGGTCGGTAGTTTCAGGATTATATAATTGGGAATCGACGCCCGTGCAGAATGCTATTGGTGGAAGGTAGAGATTGATAAATCCTCGGCATTTCATTTCGAGCAGCACTGCATCCGACGAATGAAAGGACGGGAAAGAGAAGCAGCGCGGGTGAGTGCGCGAGCGAGAGAGAATGCGGGAGAGGGCGAAATACACGGCGTGCCCAGTAAATTGATCGAATCAAAAAGCTCCAGGGCCAATTTGCCCGGCACGCCACCAAATCGTTCCTCCCCCCCTCCCCCGTTCCCCCGACCC
>NW_012063167.1:0-924 GCF_000956235.1 Wasmannia auropunctata | reverse complement strand
TATATATATATATATATGTATATATACCTATATATATATACATTTGATTTATTAATTTTAGAATATTTATAAAAGATTTTAATTTTTTTAATGCAATGGCCAGACTTTAATTAATTCGGGTTGTCGACTTCACAGTCGAACAGACTGGGAAGTAGTCTTCCGGTTGGCAATGCGCTCTGGGCAACCACTGGACGCTCGCTCGATTATATTCGTAATTCTATTATAGTACGTAAAATCGAAACTATATTATAAAAATGACATTCTAAGCGCATTTGTATTTAAGGTTCTATAATATTAAGTACGTACAATATGCCTTACATTCATATAAATGCTCATATTATTCTAAACAAATAAAACATGGAGATAGAAATTTATAAACATATTGCTTAAAATACACAAAATAATTGACATGTAAATTAAACTTTAAAGTAATATAACTTTGGGTATTGCAGTATTTATTTTTGACGCTGCTTATCATTTATGTAATAATAATTATGTAAAGTAACTTATTACCAGTTCATTTAAATTACACATAATTATGAAATTCTTTTTTAGACGAAAATTTACAGATGTAATAGTACTTTAGAGTTATACAAGGAAAAAACAATTTTGCTGAAATGTGTATAATTTAGCTGGATAGATCTAAAAATAATTTTGTTGGAACATCAAAATATGTTGGAAATTCAAGCTGATTGCTAGAATATCAAAACTTTTTGCATCCTTGCTCATTATGCTGGAATTTTTAACACAATTATTTATGTTATAATGATCAACAAAATATTTTTAGATCTGTGTCCAACTCAATTTTTAGGAATTCCATCATCCTTTCCGTGTATTATTCTCAATAAATCTTAATTGTACCTTTTTTAAATTATACAAATAGGGGAAAGTTGCCGAATGCGTACCAGATCGGAAGAGCACACG
>NW_012063166.1:0-651 GCF_000956235.1 Wasmannia auropunctata | reverse complement strand
TGTCAAGCAGAAGACGGCATACGAGCGATAATCTGAGAGTACAACGAAAGGAGCATAGCGGAGGAATCCTCTCAAATTACGCGAAAAAAGCATTTAAAGTAATAACGTAACTTTTTCAACATTTTTACATGCCTCTAACTGCAACAACAGTTTGATTATCGGATAAGTATTGGATGAAATATTAAACTTGTTAAAGCGAAAAGTTGTTAAATTAATCCGTCGAGTGAATAAACGGCGCGCGTCTTTTAAGAAATCGATTATTACGGGTAGAGAATTTTATCGCGGGAAATGTTTGCCCATTTCCGGATTCCGGTGGTAAAAGCGCGAGGAGAGATTACATTGCTACAGGGTAAAATCAAGATAAAAGAGAAGAGGTACAGACAAGAGGGTAGAGATCGAACAAGAGAGAAAGAGGGGAAAAAAACGTAAAAGTATATCGACAAAAGGTACACGCTGCAGCACGAAATCTTTGGCACCGCTCTCTCGCCAAGATTCTCCCTCTCTCCGCTACGGTCTCAAGAGAACCAGGCTCTGAATTCTAACGACCGTTCATGATTTACTCGGTCTGTTCACGGTACCGGAGAAGCGTTCTTGATATAGTGATGTCTGAGGGTACACTCGCGCCAAGGCAACTTTTGTTCTAGCGCGAAT
>NW_012063165.1:0-1058 GCF_000956235.1 Wasmannia auropunctata | reverse complement strand
GACGTGTGCTCTTCCGATCTTTTTTGGCTACCTATAACTTGCCGTTGGCTCATTTGCCCTTAATTGTTCACTGGTTTAATCTAATTTATTGAGCCTAAATCGTGTATCTAATTTAAATAATTTTTATTTATTGTTTATAGTTTATATTATGTTTTAAATATAAATTTACTGAAATTATCGCTGTACATTAAAAGAATTAATATATAAATAATATGTAAGTTTCTAGATAGAAATATTTTTAAAATTATAGAAAAACATATTTTTGATATAAACAAAATGATATAAAAATGATATAAAAAAATATCAATATCAATATTAAAAAGCAGAAAAAAATTTCACTGACGGAATTAAAACGTACAATGTAGAGTTCTAAATAAGCGCTAATCAACTTTATTTTTTAATGTCATTTGGATATGAGAAAACGATAAAATATGTATTGACTATTTTATTGATCATAAAAAATTTATCTATTGAGGAACAAATTAAATACATTATGTTTTCTTCTCTTGTTAATAAAAGGAAGAAGGTAAAAGGAAAAGAATAGGGGAGAGAAGTGAGGGGGAAGAGATTATGAATCTAATGAATTTTAAAATACTTGTTGGGCATTATATATACTTAATAATTATAATTATTATGTCATAGTACTTAGGCTTTTCTGAATTAGATACGTATTATGCATAAGTATGTCTGGCGCACATGTAAATTACATATAATTTTATTTAAAAAAAGGAAGTAAATTTAAAAAAATTTTCAATTTTTAAAGTAACTCTTAAAACGTTATGTGTTAACTATAAAGCATTTTACTTAGAGTCGAATAACTTTTGTCTTTAAAATACTTTTTTTATATTTTTAATTAAAACAAAAATAAAATTTCAAATTTTTTACAATTAGATAAAATATTCATAAATAAAGTTACAGTTTTTACTGATTTTTGCATATACCTATTTTGAATTCTATTTCCTTTATAAAAAATTTAAGAGGATGCTAAAGCCGTCTGTTTTCGACAAAAATACTATTTTTGTTGGATACCTGTCTCTTATAATCGCATAGAATAAAAT
>NW_012063164.1:0-641 GCF_000956235.1 Wasmannia auropunctata | reverse complement strand
TTCATTCGGTGAAATTGTCCCCGATATTTATCGTTAATAAAAATATTTATTTTTCTTTGACAATTTATCCGACCCCTCCCTCCGATTAATTAAACATCTCGCATTCCTTTAAATACAGCACGCTGCCTGCTCTTCAAGTAAGAATTCACCTCACGCGTCTCAATAAAATGCTGTGCATGCCTTAAATCTTAAAGAGATATCTTCAAGAAATGTTTGTGATAGATATATTACGACTCAAAGATATATATTACCAAAGTTTCGCAAGATATTACACTATGCGGCACGAATAACAAATAATCGATATTCCAAACGCGCGAATGCTCGAAATAGCGTTTCTCGCGCATCGGATTATAATGCGCATATATGTCATCTGCGAAGCCGCCAGCTCTCGGCAACTCTCTTAACGTCTCGCCGTCCTTCGCGATCAAACGACGCTTTATTATCATTACACCATTGATCCTAATTCCCGATCGTTTCTCCCTTTCCTTCACCGGCCGCGGTGAACCGTATTACGTTTCCTTACACACTGACATTACGTCGCGTAAATGACCGCGTCGACAGACAGACAGACAGAGAGAGAGAGAGAGAGAGAGAGAGAGAGAGAGAGAGAGCTTAATGAAGAAAGAATGTTACGAAATGCG
>NW_012063163.1:0-640 GCF_000956235.1 Wasmannia auropunctata | reverse complement strand
TTCAAGCAGAAGGCGGCATACGATAAAGGATATATAACGCGACTATATTCGTGTCTTCTCATGCGCAAACATAAATAAACGACGTCTCGGGGACTTTGCACCTTTTCTCCAGTCGAAAAATTTCCAGCGCGAAAGAAAAAGGGGAAAAAAAAGAGAGAAGGATTGACGATAGTTTTGGGAGGATATCGGTCGAGTTTCCTCGCTTATTTTCCCGGGGCAAATTCAACGGCGCGGCGGCGGCGTGGCGACGGTGGCGCGCCGACGACGTCAGAGATACGTGGCAGGCGGTCGTACGCAAAGCAACGCATATCCGCTTTTCCACACCGCCGATTTATTCGCGGCTCAACGGTAAAGCCACTTCGATCCATCCGACGGTAAAGACCTTGCTCGACCGTCCTCGTATTTGTAGACGTCTCCACGTCATTCTGTACTCCCGCGGACTTCGTATTCCCGTGCGACAACGCGTTACACAGTTGAAAGCGGGCGAATACGGGAAATTCATATTTGCATGTACGTGCCACGGTGAGAAAGGCGAGATGCCAGGAACTTATATATACAGTCGGGATGTATTTTCGCACAATCCCCTCCCCTAACCCCCTTCTCGAATCTTGAATATACTTCTTGAAAGTTTACGCGTAAT
>NW_012063162.1:0-646 GCF_000956235.1 Wasmannia auropunctata | reverse complement strand
TGCGTTTCCACGAAAAAATCTGATATTAGATAATAACGTAAAATAATAATCTCGCGTTATCTCGAGGCATACATCCGCGGTGAAAGCACAAAGGAAAACCTGGCCCGCGACATTTTGTACGTATTTCACGGATGACACGCGAGCTCGAATTGAAACACGAATGGGCGATCGATCGATCTTATCGTCGAGAATAACGACCACTCGTTAGTTACGTATTAGCCGCGAAATAACGATCGCGACAACATCGCCGACATCGCCGTGCCCGGCGAAGCCGCCGACAAACGAAAAATCAAATCAATACGTCGATCTGTCCTGCCGTCGCTTTCGCGTCGCAGCGCGTTATCAGCGATTTCGCGGATAAAGCTTACGTAATGGAATCGCGCGTACCAGAGAAGTAACAAGGATATTACGCACTCGTTTGCATTGTCAATCAAACGACGACAAAAAATTTTTTTGAGAAATTCTTATATTATGATCTAAAAAAGTTTTTTTTTTCAGAAATTAATTGTACTATAAATAATAACGTATATAGGAGAAAGTATGAAAGACGTGCAAAGTAATAATGCAAACGAAGATAAAAGAATATACTAAAATGAAAAATGGATACGAAAAATTCAGGTTGCTTTTTTTCTTCTTTAGTACAAGT
>NW_012063161.1:0-608 GCF_000956235.1 Wasmannia auropunctata | reverse complement strand
GTTCAGACGTGTGCTCTTGTGCTCTTGCACTGATTTTTCGATAATTTTCTTTATGTATATGATTATGTAACTATGTAAGCTGGCCTAGATAAAACAACAACGATATATAGGTATAATAAACCAAACATTCCTAGAGCCTCTTGCACCAATTTTCGGTTAAGATGATCGACGATTACAAATTGCCAACATAACAATACACCTACTGTAATCAATTCTGTCTTTCGGAAATTTTTACAAATTTAGAAGTGATCACTTTTCTGCATGAATGCTCATAGTCCGTGCACGAACAAAATAAAATCAAGCATGGAATATGATCATTAATGTAGAAACATGATTACTTCTGAGTTTATAAAAATTTTCAAGAGACAAAATCGGTTACTGTGAGTGTACGTATAAATATACGTATTTACTATGGTTGTGTTTCAAAATTCACTGTCAGAATTGAAAATCTGTAATTTACGTTACATACATATATAAACTATAGATTTGATCAGAAAAAAAAAATTAATGAGTACTCAATGATTTTTTATTACGATTAATTTCTGTATTTAGATTCAATGAAAAATTAAAGGCAAAAACTAATTATGCTAAAGAATTACTGAACGCTG
>NW_012063160.1:0-580 GCF_000956235.1 Wasmannia auropunctata | reverse complement strand
GTGTGCTCTTCCGATCTTTAATCAAAGAGTCATTATAATTTTTAATTATTGAAATAATATTTTATTATAATTAAACTTCTTTCTTCAGAATAAGTTAATAATATGTTATTTTTTAAGAATTAACTGTCGACTTTTTGTAAATATTTCTAATAAACACGTCAATCTTTTCGTCGATTATTTTTAGCCACGGTATCTTTCGTCATTCTGAAACGTTATGATGACATGGTTGCTCGTCTTTAATCGATTAGCAACGGCGTGTTGACGGAGTATACTTCTTACTTCTTGCGTTTCTCGCAATACCATGAGTCATTCATTATGATCGGCAAGCACATCGAGGATCACTCGGACGTTTCCATCGAGCTTTCTCATCGCCGCCAGAACTTAGTGACGGCGTTAAATTTAACGAGTCCAATAATTAAATTAAAAATAAGGAGTTCGAAAGTGGCTTAGACCGTAACACTTTGTTCATCGCTCTCGCTGAAGTATAAGTTGCTGCGATCGATATAATTCGAGCGTCGTAAAAACTGATGGGCTTATTTCTCCGGCATGCAATAACCATCATAATAAATGGAAATGCTAG
>NW_012063159.1:0-575 GCF_000956235.1 Wasmannia auropunctata | reverse complement strand
TTCAAGCAGAAGACGGCATACGAAGTTATTTTTCTACGGGATAGTTATTCATAATTTGTATTTGCATTCATGACGTGGTGGTGGGCCTATTAAACGAGGTTATTGAGAGATATAATTGTGGGCGGAAACGTGCGCGATGGATGAGTCAGAGCACCTATATAGAGACACTTTTATTTCTTTTTTTAAATAATACGCGAGTGATCGCACCTCTCTGGAAATATGTGTTAAAGTATTCTCTTAATCTCTCTTATACCTCTTATCTCTTTATCTCTACTATCCCTCGCATTTTTATTGATTCCCCAACGCTTCGCTACAGAAAGTTCCTCATTCCTGCCGCTTATCGTTTTATCCAAGTAGAACATAATTTCCTATTACGTTATAATTTCTCTTTTTTTACCATCCTTTCTGAATTTTAGAGCTTCTTCATTTTAATAAGTTTTTCACGAAAAATCAATGTTGCACATCCTTAACAATCTCCAACCGGCAAACTCGAACCAATTTTGTTGTTTTAGAATATTTTCTACACAGATTTTCTAACTTACGTCCATTTTTTACTAATGTAGATTAACTTTAAT
>NW_012063158.1:0-553 GCF_000956235.1 Wasmannia auropunctata | reverse complement strand
TTTTTTTTATAAAAATCACTCAATTGGTGTCAATTAGATCTTGAACAAATTCAGAATATTAGGAATCTGACACAATCTCTCTTTCCTTAACCACGCACAATCCTTGTCACAATTTGTATAATTCATAATATTTATTTGAGTAACAAAGCACTCGCACACTGCAATATAAAAGAAAATGACTATATATAAAAATAAGAATATCTTTCAAAATAATGTAAAAGTAATATGAGAGCGGATAAGAGAACATAACAATGTGAAAATAGTGAAAAATCGAAAGAGCCGGGTAATAAAACGAGGATGAAATATAATCATGCGTTTCATCATAAACTCAAATGAAAGAACAACACTTCACTTCAATCAAAGAAAAATTTACCGTGCAAATAAAGTACGAGAAACTAAAGCGGGCGATAGAAATCGAAGGGAAATAAAGAGGAAGGCGGATGCCTGTGAAAGGAAACTTGAAAAGAGTAGTGGTGCACAGAGGAAGACACAGAGAGAGAGAGAGAGAGAGAGAGAGAGAGAGAGAGAGAGAGAGAGAGAGAGAGAGAGAGAG
>NW_012063157.1:0-594 GCF_000956235.1 Wasmannia auropunctata | reverse complement strand
TTGTGTCCCCGCTATCAGAAAATTACAAAGTATAATGTAAAGTATAATGTGAAAGTATCAGTATAAATTAAATTGTTTCAAAACATTTTCTGTGTAATTTTTGAAATATAAGCGAATGTTGCAATACAGTTTTTATTAAATTGCGGAAATTTCCTAAACATGATTTATTTCTTACGTATTCCGTACCAATTATTACACACTGTAACATTATGCGGTGAATATAAGAGTGATAGTGTTTAAATATGGAACTGAATTAAATTACAACTTTACATATACATTCAATAAAAAATATAAGTAAAAATATACAAAATATTATAAATATATATACAAAAATACGAATGTGTAATGATATAAAAGGAGAACTTACGATGTTTCGAATATTCGAATTTATTCACAAATTTTTGCATTAATTTTATCGACATGCAAGTATAAAAACATAATGCTAAACAAGTAGGCGAGTTAATTCATCCGTTTCGTCGGACATATGTTCAATATATGAGATATACAAATTATTAAATAATTTCCAAGCTAATCATTAACAATATTGAATCTATATATATATATGTGTATGTGTGTGTGTGTGTACACATACAC
>NW_012063156.1:0-795 GCF_000956235.1 Wasmannia auropunctata | reverse complement strand
TGTGTGTGTGTGTGTGTGTGTGTGTTAGATAAAATGTTTTATTAATACATTTTTCTTACGGTGCAAAATAATTTTCAGGGTGACAGTGGTGGACCACTGATGTCTCCTAGTCGTCAAAATCAAAAAATCTATTACGTTGTTGGGGTAGTATCATACGGCTTTAAGTGCGCTGAGCCAGGTTTTCCAGGCGTATATTCGAAGGTTACAGCTTTCCTAGATTTCATCACGAGTCAATTGGTATAGATTTCCTCGTTGAATCTTTTTATTTGTTTGTTAATTTTTTATATAAATTCTGAAAACAGCATATCTTTATTATGGTATAAACCATTTCCTTTTTTGTATTATAAACAGAATAAACTTTGTCAGTAACCAATCATAACTCACGTGAAGTATAATTCTAGTTTTAGAAATATACGTTAAATTAGCCGAACTTTCTTATAAAAATCTTCCCTATAAATGAATTGCCAATTTTGTTTCTTTAAAATTGATCATTGTGCCATTTAATTTACGAAAAAAGACATATAAACATATAAACAGACTCAATAAAAAATCAATCAATTAATATAGTTGACTGAAAATGAAATTAATTGATTGAAAAACGAAAGTATATCATAAGGGATTCTCTGGTATATAAGAATATATCATAATATGAAATGACTGATTGTGAGTCACGATTTATACCCTTTTTTGTGTAAAGTTTAATTTAATGAATTACTCAGAAAACTCTTCTAATTGTAAGGATTGTAAGTTATTTTATATTTATATTATACATATTTTATATATATATAATATCGG
>NW_012063155.1:0-925 GCF_000956235.1 Wasmannia auropunctata | reverse complement strand
TATATATATATATATATATATAAATGCTCAGAAATACGTTAATAAAAAGAAGAATACAAAACAAGATGTGAAATTAAATGATTGATAAAACGTTTAATTTATGATTGAATCAATATAATATATATATATAATTATGTACTTACATATAATTTCTCTAATGACAAAAAGCTATAATCTCTAACATATATATGTATAATAGATAAAACATTTGATTTATCGAGTTATAAACAAAAATTATATAAATATAAAATTATCGATTTATATCAATTAATAAGTAACATCACCTAGCAAAATATCGAATATAACTGACAATGAGATGTAATTAACATAGATGTATAAAGTATAATATATATATTTATTATTTATACCTGTATATACATAATATATATTATATATATATATATTCAGACACATCGCTGTGTTTGCTGGATATAATTAATTTCTCCTCTTAGTTCTTTTCTTATTATTTAATTAATTTAAGTAATTAAGGTATTTGTTAATATTGTTCATTAATTACAACAAGGTTATTTATTAACATTTGTTATATTTAATATTAATTATTATATTAAATAACGTTATATTGTATATGTAATAAAAAAATTATGTTAATTATAAATAATAATTAATTCGCGTTTCTCAATTAATATTTTTTAACTTCGTAAAAGAATATCAAGAATTTTAGAACAAATTTGTTAAATATTTTAATATTCTCTAAGAATGCACCTTAACTGGACGTATACGTATGATAGTATTATGCAGTACTATCCTACTTATAAAATGTACCATTGCTTGAATGCAGTTTAATTAATTAATAGCTAGCTTTTATTTTTTATTCACACGGCAATTAAAAGTATTGCATGGCGTTTTACGTATTCTTGCAGCTCCACACAAATGCACACACACACACACACACACACACACACAC
>NW_012063154.1:0-545 GCF_000956235.1 Wasmannia auropunctata | reverse complement strand
TGAAGAAAAAAAGAAAGAATTGGCGATGTGAGCGCGGATAAATCTAAAAAACGTTTTATTGTTTCAATGGCGAAATCTCTTCGTCTCTCTATGGTGTTATATAATGACAATTAATGCCGACATTTCTATCGGTAATACGGTGCTTTATAATCTGGAACGTAATTATGTGTTAGAGAGAAGATTCAGTAAATTTTAATTTATAATTCAGAGTTTAATTCCTGATTTAAAAAATTAGCTAATATAGATATATCTTTATTAAAAATAAAAAGTGAAAATAATTGTTACACTATCTAATCAACCCACATTTTATAATTTAATTATAATTAATAATATTTAAGTTGAAGGATAAAAAGCTCGTAAAATTAAATCAAATATATTGAAGTAAGACCTATCGAACCGACACAGGTGTTTGTGTGTATTAATTTTTATAATATTTAACCACATACAAAACGTCGCAATATTTATCGGTTTTGAAACACAGTTCTTTCATGAAGCCGGAATCTACTTGTAACTAATTAAATTGACGAGCAATATATCGGAAGAGC
>NW_012063153.1:0-1301 GCF_000956235.1 Wasmannia auropunctata | reverse complement strand
TATATATATATATATATATATATAGAGTACTATATATATATAGAGTACTATCTTGAAATCTAACAAAATATTGTAATGTGCAATTACATACTTTTCGTAAAAGCAATTATATGTTTCTTTTATAAACTATTTTTATGCATATACAATTACACACACACACACACACACACACACACACAACTTTATTTAAATGCATACATTAATTTAATTAAAAGCTTATAAATTTAAATACCTATAGCTATTCAGTTATGATTAATAATTAATGATTTTTACCATAGGTATGTACGTCAAGGTATATTTCACAAATATATAGATTCTTAAGAAAATAGTGTTATTACATTTAATATCAAATGCAATTGATAAAAATACTAATGTTTCCTTCGTGTGTATGCGTACCACTTTGTCATCGGCAGCGCTACTTGATAGACGATGTCCACAAGACAATGTCACTAGACGCGTCAGCACGTAATTGAATTGCACCATTTGACCAGGCGCTTTGGTCTTTCTCTACGAATTGAATTCGCGGTTAATTCAATTAACCTATATTATAGGACGTACCCGCGTACAAGAATCGACTTTCTCTACGTACGACTGCACAAATACTTCGTGCAACACGTTGTGACTAGAAGTTATTATATTACCTATGTGATATTGTATTATCTATATGTTACTCAATAAGAAAACCGCTATGTCCGCTATATAGGTGCAATAACCGCAATAAGATGATCTCTTGAATGAAATGTATTTAGTACTTGTACTTGGGAAAAGTACTTATTTTAGAGTATACACTAAAACTAAAATATAAGATAGTACAATGATATTTAATTCACATTGAAATATTATTAAGGATTTTGGTTAAACTTTGATTAATTTAATCAGTGATTAACTATTAAGTAATTAATATTCATATCTATTTTGTTAACATGGAATTATTAAATTTTTGTTGTTTAATATACAGATCAGAAAAAAGATTAGATCCGCTACGCCAAAATGTATAGTTAAGAATTTTGCTTTAAGTTCTATCGGTTGAATTAACCGTCGAATAAATTAATTACAGGTTAATTGATCGAAGTCGCCTTTAATATTTCGGCTAAAAATCAATATGGATATATGTGACAAGTGTGAAAAAATATGAATTGGAAAGTAGAATTCTAAAATAATAGAAAATTATTGAAAAAAATATTTTTGTCAATTGTTTTACGAATATTCAAATTGCATTTAGAAAGTTTTTCATCGTCTCTCGCGAATAAAGAGTCGATTCTATACGGGACATGATTTCGGGATATCCTATCTCTTGTGAT
>NW_012063152.1:0-800 GCF_000956235.1 Wasmannia auropunctata | reverse complement strand
TCTACTATAGCGCCGTTTGCGGTTAAACAGTGCGTTAGATGGTTGACTGGTGATGTCATTTCCGATTACAAATTTCTTACCCCCACCATCGACATGCTCTCTCCAGTCCTCCATGGATGTTCCTCAGAGAAGGAGAATGTGTACTAGATTTTGTACTGAATACTACTGAATTGTACTGATCACAAGCGCCCTGTACTGTACTAACTAGAAATTGGCGGAATATTTAAATTGTTTTAATAGTAACTACTTGATACTTTACATAAATATGCATTATAATTTATTATTATAAATTGAATAGACAATAAAAGCTATAATTTTTTTCATTTTCATTTTTATCATAAATTTGTAAATGCACATTATAGATATACATTTTTATTTTATTCGAATGTGCAGGAACTTTATAATAATGATGTCAACTTTATTAATTAGTTGCTCTTTAATTACTATTTATAATAGTACAATCATTTTATATTATCATAACATAAATATACATTTCCTTTTGCATAACAATTTGTCTTTAATCTTTGAACAACCATTTACATTATAATTCATATTACTTATAATAATAAGACAATCCATTAATGGATTTTAAACAATTGTATTAGTTTAGTCCATTTTTAAGTTTTAATTACTGAACCAGCTAATTAATTGCGCAAACAGATTTCAAATATCATCGGTAATTTAGATATCGCGTTATAAATGAATATCGCCAGAGACTTAGAACTTGTACTGTTTGATTATTAATCTGTAAAAGAAACATAGACAGTAAGATCGGAAGAGCACACGTCTGAACTCCAGTC
>NW_012063151.1:0-870 GCF_000956235.1 Wasmannia auropunctata | reverse complement strand
CTCGCTCAAAGCTGCGATCGTCAGTATTGAGAAAGTAAATATAGAAAAATACGCCCTCGGAACACGGGTGGGTGCGGCGGGTGAATTGGTCTCCACGCCCTCATCGCCCGAGAGATTTGAAGAGGCATTGTCAGAGACCCCTGTGGTAAGCAATAGAACCAGGAGGAATACGGTCGGTGAGGTGGAATATGTGTCCACCTACCAATCCGACGAACGGTCAAGACCGGGATCGTCACTGGACGAGGACCTGGAAATTGTCTCCGTGGAGGCTGGGACTGGTGGTGGAAGGCGATCTGCCTCGTCGGGTTCGTCTGAAAGGATCAGGCCTCCCCCTACTAAAATAGGACAGAAGAGGAAGAAGGCCTTCGAATCGCCGGAAACGCCTGACTCTGAGGATATTCCTCAAACAGTCTACTCGGTCTTGCAGAGGAAAGAGCTGGAAAGAAAGTTAGAGGACATTGACCAGCTCTCATCATCGGAGATGGCGACTCTTGCTACGGAGTGGCTCAGTGAGGCGGAAGTGTGCCGTGGCAAGTCGAAGAATATAAAAGCCACTTTTACCAGTAAGATAAAACTTAATATGGGGGCTGCGACGGAAGTTATTAAGAAACTGGCGATAAGAGCCTCACAGGAGGGAGATGTAGGTTTCCTGAGATCGAGGTTTTTCGAAATGCAATCCGAAATCAATGACCTCAAGAAAGAAAATGAAAGACTTAAACTCCAAATAGAAGTGATTAACAACATTGGAATGAATGTGAGGCCAGGCCCGTCCAGAGAGTTGAATACCTCACAGGAGATGCGCTCGGAACGAATGGATACATCGCCGGTCCCCCCAGAGATACCGGAAGTGGATAGGAACCGGGAGTCGAC
>NW_012063150.1:0-628 GCF_000956235.1 Wasmannia auropunctata | reverse complement strand
TTTTTTATTATTTTGTCTGTTAATCTGTTATATACGTCAAAATTGTTATCGATACTCGCATTACTCGCGGAATGTAATCTGATATCAATTTTTGTAAGTATTTCGCAATAGAACTATGCCAATCGAGGAAACAATAATTCTAAATGAAAAATTTGGTTAATATATTTTCGATAAGCTATAAACTTTTGATGATGGACATTCGCTGACTCTCATTGAGTAATATTTTATTTGAAAACTTTGTAAATTATTCTTTGTTGTACCACGTACAGTCAAACCTCCGTAAAGTTAACCTCTGTTTTTGTCTTAAACTCTGTAAAAGTAATAGTCTTTGTCACATTTTAACCTCTCACATCTAATAATCCCCTCTCTTATGGTGTCTCCCCACTACATATACCAGCGCATGCGCATGACGTGTGAAAATGTTATTTAAGGTTATGTTTTTATTGTTGTCGTCATGGAGGTAAGAAACAACAGGAGGGAGTGTATTACCTTTTTGTTGGTGGGGATTACTATGCCGAATGTGATTGATTGGCCACAGTAATATGGCGTTTTATACAAATTTTATTGGAGTTCGGGATTACTACGCCAAATGTGATTGGTTGGCCACAGATCGGAAGAGCACACGTCT
>NW_012063149.1:0-703 GCF_000956235.1 Wasmannia auropunctata | reverse complement strand
TATATATATATATATTGTATTACACTACATTACACATATATATATATATATATATATATATATATATTGTATTACACTACATGTAAAAATAATAAAAACAATAAGTGCTCAACATAGCATAATGAGGAATATCATAAGAATTAAGAAATTAATAAATCGCAGTTATACTCCACTTTGCTAGACGTAGATTCCATCCCTGCTTTCCGATCTTTGTAAACACAATATGACGAGTTGAGTAATATTGTCAAAATCGTTTAAAGTTCAGTAAAAATAAGGTAAGGTTAAGTTCAACAATATCAAGTTAGGTTAAGTGAATTCCATGATACTTCAATATTTATTGCAAGAGGAAGCAAATAAAGAATATATATGTGTATGCAATAAATGTCTCACTTATTTCGCAAGCACAAAAAAATCATCTATCGTAGAACACGTATTTTTACATTATATAATTTTTAGCGTTCACCAAGCATAGAATGGCATAGAATGTATAAACCTGAATCACCTGAATGTTGAAGGATGTAGGGTGTGTGGCGACTCTGCCATAGTTACTCCTAGGTAGATAAAAAGTTCCTAAACCTCACACGAGAGGCGCTTGGGTGTTCGGATTCCAACATGGACGTAGGAATGTAAAGGCGTAATCACACTACAGGTTGCAGGCTCGATTGCAGTAGAGTCCTAGATTATCAGAGAAGCGCGACCGGTG
>NW_012063148.1:0-487 GCF_000956235.1 Wasmannia auropunctata | reverse complement strand
TGAAAGAGATAGAGAGAGAAAGAGAAAGAGTGATAAAAAAGCAATGAAGAAGTACTTTGAGACTCGTAAAAAATGACTGAAGTTTGTGACATTATTTACGCAGAAGTGGATTGCTAGGTCGAGTTGCTGAGTCGTGCTAAATCGTGGACAAATTCTTGTGCGATTAAAGAAATTACGAAGTTTATACTTTAAAAAGAAGAACAATTCACGATCTCAATAAAGTTTTTATAAAGTGTAAGGGCCCACGGCAAAACATAATGCAAGTCGTTTTTACTTGACAATCGAATTGTCGATATTTCCATTACATTAGGGATAGTTTCATGTATAATATACCAATTCCTATATAATTCATCGTATTTCAATAAATAAAACGAATGCACAGCGTGCAGCAAAGATCTCTCTATTTTCCAATGACAAATCCGAGTGTTTTATCACCTTATGTGATAAGTATAATACCTGTCTCTTATACACATCTCTGAGCGGGCTG
>NW_012063147.1:0-1108 GCF_000956235.1 Wasmannia auropunctata | reverse complement strand
TATGATATTTCACGTCCACTAATTCTCAAATCATTAGCAGAAAACATCACTTATCCGTCTATATTAATTGCATATACCGCATCGAGCCCGTATTCACAGCCTTACTGCATCTCTTAGTGCGTTCTATAAATCGCGATCACGAGCACGTGGCGAATTTCAGTAATTTCAATCCAATTCCTATCTAACAAGTATAGACTTCATGCTTTAGGAATGCATGACCACGCGGTGGTATTACACCCATGAGTGCAACACTTCGTGCATCCGACCCCAAACCATGTATGATATACACGATCTTTCTAGGTTAAGTATTACGCGTGCCACGAATGACACGTTGTCCCGCACTATAGAATTCACTCGCACTAAGTCGTTAGACCACGTGTCTCGCGCCGCGCATGTACAGCCACACCGATCAAACCAACCTTAGCGGCGGCTGCAACTCCCACGTGGCTGCCGAGGAGTAGGGCTGGATCTTACCTTTCCCTCTCACTCGACAGTGTCAGCATTCACGATACCCCTGCAATCTTAGTATCTATCGAGAAAATATAGCGAACCGGGGAAGGACGACGTGGCTTTTACGGGCCTTGACAGTCACAGCGGTCAATCAACACGGGCACATAAGGCCTTACTGCCTATCGCCAGCAAATCCGCCAGGCACAGCACCGCTTTCACACGTAAACCAGATCCACCTGTCAAAGAAGATACGAGCGCAAAGATCGGTACACAACTAATCTCCTCCCGAGGGCAGCCAGGAGCGGCGCTAGCCCAGCGCCACACAGCGACACTCGTTCCACCTACAGTGTTTCTCAAACGAACTTAGATTTATTTTAATTTAAGAGGATCATCTCGTCCGATATGCATCACAGCGGAATTGCAGCAAAATACCGATCGCGACCGGCACACCACTCGAGCTATCTCCCTGTCAGCGAACATCTCGGAGCAGCGAATTTCACATAACTAGTTACTCTCCTCAGCAGTATGCAACAGCGCGCTTGCGGCGCCAAGCAAGGAGCAGCACTCCTACACTTTCGAGTATATATCGCAAGCAATGTTGATATAAGCAATAACATATATGTATTTCCTCTCGCAGATCGTATAACTTTTTAATACG
>NW_012063146.1:0-475 GCF_000956235.1 Wasmannia auropunctata | reverse complement strand
TATATACCTCGTCTACTCTTGGTCAAACAACTCGGAACAGCCCGCGTGTACGATATTATTGATTTTCGAATCTCATCCTAGATAATTGTTTTCTTTCGCAACAAAGCGCTCGTGCAATTCGCGCGAAGTAACGCGCGCTTCGATAAGCGGAGCCCGCACACGTCGACACGAGTATTATTAGGCGCGGAGCCGGATCGTCGCTCGATATGGAAAAAAACACACGCGCGTGTTTTTATCATCGGAGACAAAGCCTCGCGTTCTCGTTTATTTAGCGCGTCATTTAGCACCGGAGACGCGCGCGTGGCCGACCGTTCCTAATTATTTCGTTTGTTCAGTGGCAGAGATCGAAATCCGCGAGCGAAATCCCCGGGAGAAAGAGAGAGAGAGAGAAAGAGAGAGAACTTTCGTTTGAGGAAAAATACGCGCTATACACGCAAAAGCGACGTGAGAATATTTACGTGTGTTTAAGATTCAG
>NW_012063145.1:0-456 GCF_000956235.1 Wasmannia auropunctata | reverse complement strand
TCCAAAATCTTAATTCTCACGGTCCAATTTTTTTCTTTACCGTTCGCACGCAATTTGCACGCGATATTCGAAGACGGATACGTCGAAGGATTGGTTCTCGCCTACCGTTTACCGGTACGAATTAATCCATTTAGTGACAAATAAATAGGACCGTGACGAATCAATTTCCTCCTCGTTGTAAAAAAATTCCGCGGTCGCGGTTGACAAGCCTTCCGCCTCGCCGCGAGGACACATCCCGACAAGCGAGATCTATATATGCAACCCTTTTTTTCAGACGGCTATCTAGCTTCTCGCATCGTGCATTTATTAAGGCGTGTTTTTTTTTCATCCGTGTTTTCAAGTTGTTATTGTTTAATAATTGATATTACGTGATGGTATCGTGAATAATCGGTATTATATAATACGATGACGGTGTATCTGCTGTCTCTTATACACATCTCTGAGCGGGCTGGCAAG
>NW_012063144.1:0-522 GCF_000956235.1 Wasmannia auropunctata | reverse complement strand
TATATATATATATATATATATACACAATTATATATATATTTTGAAAGTATTTTGAAATGATTTTATATAAATATAATATAGGAGAAATTTATCAACAATATAAAATTGGCAGGAAATTGATTTAAATGCCAAAATATTTCAAAAGCATACTTGGCAGTTTACTAACTGTTTTCACTGATTTGACGGAAGCGGAATATTGACATTCTTTTATCATATACAGGAATATCGCATAGGAGTATACCATTCTTACTCTCACTCAATACGTCGCAAAATCGTTGTGTGTGTCCGACTAGCGGGGAAAAAAAAGCAAAAGTATTTACAATGTATCGATGTGATGTAATATATCATTAAGCAAAGTCATAGATAACAACGTAATTAAACATATTTATTCTAGAATGAAAATAGATGTTACGCAAGGGCGTCCGCAGGATTTTTTCTAGAGGGGGGCATGATCCAAATTTTTAATACGAACTACCGCGAAGAGCATATGTCCAAACATTGTGTACTTGTGTTGTATTTTAG
>NW_012063143.1:0-583 GCF_000956235.1 Wasmannia auropunctata | reverse complement strand
GCTCTTCCGATCTAACTGATAAGCATTGCTGTAAAACGTTTTGATATTCTTGCAATCATTTTGACTTTTGTACAAAATTATTTTGATTATTAAACAAAAATTATTTTCAGATCTGTATTTAGCAAAATTTTTAGACCTTTCCACAAAATTGTTCTTTCCGTGTACTATTGCTTAAAATGTCATTTGAAAGGGTCACTTACAATACTTCCTCTCCTGATATACAAATATAAAGTTTTAGAAAGCTCTAATTCAGTATTTCCGGATCTAAATCTATGTGATTTTTTTTTAAAGTTGGTAAATTACCAAAGTTTCGCCAGGCTTCGCAATCAATTTTACAGTTTTTTATTATAAAGGAATAAATGATGTACTGCGAATAATTTATATTTGTAAAATATTAAATTATATTATGAGATATATACTTGTATTAAATTATATATTATGATAAATTTTAATTCCATACTACACGGAAAGAACGATTTTGTTGAAAGGTCTAAAAATTTTGCTAAAAATAGATCTGAAAATAATTTTTTATTAAATCATTAAAATAATTTGTTGGAATGTTAAAACTGATAAGCATTGCTAT
>NW_012063142.1:0-491 GCF_000956235.1 Wasmannia auropunctata | reverse complement strand
AACAAAATCTGTCGATTTTGAAACTTTTAAAAGCTGTTTTCTTAATTGAAACGGTGAGTCGCTCCAAGCAGAAATTTTTTTGTTGGCTTTGGATTAGTGGGACAATTTATTTAATATCATTTTCAAACCGCACTTCGATGTGATTTGAGGATAATTATATTAACATCAGAAATTAAAATTCCTTTATTTAGAAATCTTTTTGTTGATACATTTTGTAGATACAGATTTGTAGATACATGTTGTTGTTTAATAATAATAAACTAGAATGTGACAAAACAATTAATACAATTGCGTTTTATAACTTGATTATTATATTATGTAATTTAATTACAAAATATCGAATCATTGTAGAACATTCTAACGCCAATAAAATGCAAAATACTGTAATAAAGAATGATCCTCTTATAATTAATAATTCGAATTGATGCAAGAATATAACTTCGAAACAATCTGCTCAAACGATGTTTCTTTACATATAGCAGATAACGTAA
>NW_012063141.1:0-706 GCF_000956235.1 Wasmannia auropunctata | reverse complement strand
GCCATATACATATTAAATAACAGTGGACTCATCACGCACCCTTGCCGCACTCCTTTCTTCGTCCAAAAACTTTCTGTTAGCCCTTCACTTGTCCTTATTACTACCTCAGTCTCTTTATATATCTTTTCCATATTTTTTATCAAACTTTTCCTTATTCCGTTTCTTCTCATGATGTCCCACAGGATGCCTCTGTCTACATTGTCGAACGCCGGCTTCAAATCCGCGAATACTGCATATACCTTTTCCTTTTTTCTTTGCACCAAATGATTTAGTACAAAGATATTGTCCATAGTCGATCTTCCCCGTCTGAAGCCAGCTTGACTCTCCGGTATCAGGCTCCGTTCCTCTATCTCATCCTGCAACCTTCTTCTCAAGACCTCTGCGTAAATCTTATATGCCGTGCATAACAGGGAGATCCCTCTGTAATTGCCCACCTCTTCCTGATCTCCTCTCTTGTATAGAGGTACTATTATACTTTTCTTCCACTCCGAGGGAATCGTCCCCTCTCTTGCTACCTTCTTTAGTAACTTAACCAGCCTTTTCCACACCGTCTCACCTGCGAATTTCCATGCCTCCATGGGTATCCCATCGATTTCAGCAGCCTTACCGTTCTTCATTTTTCTCACCGCTCTTTTGATTTCCAATTCCCCTATCTCCTCTCTCTCTTGTTCTTCTCTCTCTTGTTCTTCAATGTTCTCTACTCTGT
>NW_012063140.1:0-409 GCF_000956235.1 Wasmannia auropunctata | reverse complement strand
TTGCCAGCCCGCTCAGAGATGTGTATAAGAGTCCGATATATACCTATATATATATATAGAAATTAGAAAATAAATAAAATTAGAAACTAAACAGAAACAAGAAAGAATACAAAAATTCTAATTATGCAGTTTAAAATTGTTAAATTAATTTATTATATAAATAAAAGTATTTTTCTTATAATAGTAAAGTATCTATAGCATTATATTATATTAAAAATTAAATATAAGATTTTAATGTCAGCAAACAAGATCTCTAATAAAAAATTTATTGCATTGACTTAAAAAATTTCTGTCATGTTTTTTTTTTATAATACAAACAAAATGCTTATAGACTTCGCTGCTTATTACTTTACGTCTACAGATGGCAGCACTACCTTAAATAATGAGTATCATATGGCTACTAAAAAGG
>NW_012063139.1:0-1048 GCF_000956235.1 Wasmannia auropunctata | reverse complement strand
AATTTATTATATATAAATAATATTTTATATTAATTATAAAAAAAATACAATGAGTGGCACGCGCGAAACGCGCGCTTCGTGCTAGTTTCTTATCTAAAAAAGTGCATGTAAAGTCGATTACTTGCATTTCTCGAAATTTACTGTTGTTTTTCCGCGATGCCGATTGGTTGTCACGCTGCGCTTCGTGTAAGCGGTTGCTATTGCATTTTAACATTTGTATGTATTGAAGCTAATAGTGTAATGGCAAGTACCTATAGTATAAATATTAAATAGCGCGCGCGAAGCGCGCGTCTGTAATAATGCTAGTATTTCATAAATTTAAACTGAAAACTAAAACAGTGGAAACACAAGATACAACACTACTGTATTGTAAAAAAACACAGTGAACAAACGAATACTTTACTGGTTCCGAAAATTTACGTTATATTTTCCAAATGAACTTCTAAATTCCGTGAAGATACAATTTGTGAGAGTAAAATTGATTGTTATTAATAAAAATAAATTAAAAGCCAAATTAAATTCATATTAAACGTATCAAGAGTATACAGACAGATTCCACGTAAAAATAACTGTTGATTTGTTCGTTCATCACTTAAGATTTAATTTTACTTCCAAAAACCACATAAATTATTTTGTTTAATAGTAGTCCAAAATTAAAAAATAAGTATTGGATTTACAATGCATGTGTAAATACGAATTTTTTGCAATATTTTATTATTTGTTTATTGTTAATTATAAAAAGTATTTTTCAGTAGCATAGTTAGTATAAAGATTAAAATGATCAATATATATGTATTAAAGATATGTATTAAAATGTAATATAATTTGTTAGAAAGTAATTTCTAGTAAAAAAATTTAAAATTGAATGAAATTTTATAATACAATAAGCTTGTAATACAAACAAATAAATAAAAAAGATTATTCTAAAAATTTTTAAATTTATAATGTATTTATGTTTTTTTTAAGCTTCAATGACTATTAATGATTTTGTAGCACATAACAAAATTATTTTAGTAAGATATTAAAATATGATATCGGAAGAGCACAC
>NW_012063138.1:0-669 GCF_000956235.1 Wasmannia auropunctata | reverse complement strand
GTGTGCGTGTGCGTGTGCGTGTACGTGTGCGTGTGTGTGGGCGTGTGCGCGCCCGCGCGCGCGTGTGTGTATGTGTGTGCGTGTAAATTAGCTAAAAGATTAGATGAAGGTAATACCGAACGACGCAAAACAGAACAATGAATTAGTAGAAAATATTCGGCTTATAATTCAAAAAATTCTCATCAAAGTATACGACAAATAGCTCGACAAACAGGTAATTTAAACGTACATTGTAGTTTTTAATTCTTTTATTTATAAAATTTAATAAAAATGAAAGATGAAATAATTTATTACGCTTTCAAATAGGAAAATCTAAACCTGCGGTACACAGAATACGCTTGTATCATGTATAAAAACACCAAAAATCATTTTACCAAGATTTAGAAAAACAGGATATTTTGTACATATGCAGGATATTTTGTACATATGTTATTCAGATAATGTTTATTAAACGAATTGGTGGTACTAACTCAATAAATAACGTTAAAGAAATCTTAAAAAGAATTTTTACTAACGATCTTGGAACACAATGTAGTTGGTTAGGTCAACGAAATAATTTTAAAATATGCGATCTGTTACTAATAGCAATAATTAAAGGTACATATTTATTTTCACTTTTTTACCTGTCTCTTATACACATCTCTGAGCGGGCTGGCAAGGCAGACCGAT
>NW_012063137.1:0-408 GCF_000956235.1 Wasmannia auropunctata | reverse complement strand
GATTCTTTTCAAGCAGAAGACGGCATACGAAGTAGAAAAATTTTATTTCGGCGCCAATTGAATTCTACTCTGTAAATTTTATAATACGAAAAAGATCGGGGTGAAAAATAAATTGCCAATACGTGACTTTCCCGTATAAATAATTTAACCCTATATGCCGTTTACGAAATCAGTTTTCAGCTTTATCGTGGATGAAATGCAGTTCAATGTCGCACATATGCGACGGTCATTGTATTTTACAACAATATCTTCACTTTTGTCACAGGAAATTAACGCGCTCGGTTTTCACACTATCGGCGTGAGGGCTCAGTAGGGCGCAGAGTATTTGCGAAGCGTGGGGCTATTTTTAAATGTACATTTCGCATTATAATCAGAATCTCTGAAAATCCAGTTTATATATATATATAT
>NW_012063136.1:0-396 GCF_000956235.1 Wasmannia auropunctata | reverse complement strand
GTGTGCTCTTCCGATCTTTAATATTTGTGCGTCCTGTTCCGGGGTCGTTTTTTTTGGGTGTCTGTTTAACTTTCGGTGATCTTTTAGTCCATCTGGAGTTCACAAAATTTCTTTCTCCACAGTTCCACCGTTTTAATGTTGCACCCAATTTGTTAGGCCACTTCACGAGCGGTTAAACCTTGCTCAGTTAAACCCGCTATTCTGCCACGCGTAGCTTCGCTATAGTTAGCAAACGGATTCCGTCTTTCTTGTGCCATTTCAACGATTTGCAAGAAAAAACAATTGCCAAAGTAAATATCATGACAAATGCTGTTATAATAATTTGGCAATCATTATTTGAACCATGGTAATATATCTTTTAGTCCATCTGGAACTAGTTCACGAAATTTCCTTCCC
>NW_012063135.1:0-396 GCF_000956235.1 Wasmannia auropunctata | reverse complement strand
TTTTTTTTTTCCAAAAGTAATAGTGGTTACTTCAAAAATAAAAAATTGCAGACAGTTTATTGATAATGCAGCACGTGAATAATTGAGCTCGCCCAAAATCTATCTACCTGGAGGCCGTGACGAATTTTTGTAATTTATTGTTCGGTAGCTGCATGTTCTCGATATGTTCGAGGGCTTCTACTCCGTATTGCATACGTCCGCCGCCAGTGAATGTTGTTGGTTAACGAAGACCACAATGTAAACTAGATTGTTTTCCAACCTGCATCACTGAAAATACATTTTTCGTCCAAAATCTAGTTACAATTTTAATACGTTGTTTATTTAATTAACAAATTTGAGAAAATCCGTAAAGCTTATTATATTTTGGTCGTATGCCGTCTTCTGCTTGAAAAACAA
>NW_012063134.1:0-388 GCF_000956235.1 Wasmannia auropunctata | reverse complement strand
ATTTTTAGAAGATAATTTCTAGGAAATCTATTAAGAATAGACTGCGTCTATTCAAAATATTTTTTGTGAAGGAAGATAATCTTCGATACTGTAGTTATTTATCAATTGTCAATAATAGCATTGAGGATTAGGCCTAGACGTGATAAATATTCGAATTTAATTACGCTCTCCTGGTTAGAATCGAGCATCGCGATTTCGCGGTAAATCGTACTAAGCGAAGCGCGTACTTTTATTGTTCACGTTATCGCAAAAAGTGAATAAGAGTTCATCGACCGCATCCGATTGCGACATTGACACTTGACCTTGTCAATCGAGATACGGCCCTCGAATTTGAAAGAAAAAAATATAAGAAAAGATATTCTTTATTTCAATAACTTCATAAATGTTT
>NW_012063133.1:0-743 GCF_000956235.1 Wasmannia auropunctata | reverse complement strand
TGTGCTCTTCCGATCTAAAAAAGGATTATCTATTAATGAAAGGCTTGAAGAAATATTGAAATTGCCGGTAAGCTAAATATAAATATTTTTTTGTTTCCTTTTTAAAACATTTTTTTTTTAAGATTTTTGTGATCTTTAAAATTCTGCTTTAATTAATATTATTTAAATAAATTTTTTTTTAAATAATATCACAACATAATTATTAAGAGAAATTATTTTTGACATTAAAACTTTTAAAAGAATATACTATAATAAAATATTAGAATGCACATTTAAAGTAACATGTTGCTGCAGAAGATTTTAAATGTTCTATCTTTCTGTTATTTTATTAAAAATATTTTAGAAATTATTATTATTATAACAAAAACATTATTTTTAATTATTATGTTCTATTCTATTTTATAACTAACGATAAAGATAAACCAGTAATTATATAGAGATATATACGGATGATATATATAAGTACTCTCCGATGACTTTGACTTTGACATATGTTGTCACTGTTCCGAGTAATCTTCAGATTTTAATCGGTGTTTATTGTTTATTAAAAATCCAGCAAACAAAAATTAATTTAAATGAATCAAAAATTCCAATTTATTTTAAATTATTTAAGTTGGCGCTTTAAAGTTTGAAGATGCATTTATATCCCTATTCTATTATTTTTGGATTCAAGTAAATTTAAATACGAAATGTATGAGTGTGTGTGTGTGTGTGTATGAGAGAGAGAGAGAGAGACAGAGAGA
>NW_012063132.1:0-616 GCF_000956235.1 Wasmannia auropunctata | reverse complement strand
CTTCTTCGCGAAGATCTTCTTATTTCGCCACTATGAAATGTATTGTACTTGAGATGATCTTAATTGAATAAGATGGTCTTCGCCAAGAAAGTCTTAAGTGCTGACTTGAGATTTGACTATGAATACGGGCCATAGAAATATCTTAATAATATTACATTAAATATAAATTTTTACGAACGCTAACAAATAACTACATATAACAATAACAATACTTTGAAAAAATAAATGTATAACAAGATATTTTATTACTTTTTAATGACTGCTACGAAATAAGCAATATATTGACAAATTATACATAAAAGGAAGTTCTATTATTATTATTTAACGCTTTATTAATTTCAACGTTCGACCAAAAAAAGTTATGTCTCAAATTTGACGGCTAATGCGGTTTTCAAAAATCGCAAAGAAGTTATTGAAAAATAATATTACATTAAAAAATTAAATAAAAAAAAATAGTATTAAAAAAATATATATATATATATATACATATACACTGCTCAAAAAAATTATGGCATAGAAAAATTTTGAGCAAAAATTGGTCAACTTTGGTTAACGGTAACTCCGCGAAAAATCATCGTAAAATGACGAATTTTTGTTCAAATGAAAGCTTGAAATC
>NW_012063131.1:0-371 GCF_000956235.1 Wasmannia auropunctata | reverse complement strand
GTCTGGCGCAGAAGCTGAACAAAGCCTAGTATCCGACACAGGACTGATTGTGAGGACTGGTGTCTGGCACGACGGCGAACGGAAGCTGCTCAGTGTCGGGCGGCAGGGAAAGACTGCCATTGGAACCTCTTTAATAAAGTGGGAGTTACAATAGTACTTTACAGAACTAGGTAACGCTGGGCTTCTTGTAGGACCACCCGCATACCACTATTACTATATACATGTCATCAATTAATGCGGGCATGCCAAGTTTTTGCTTCACTGATCCTGTTGATCATTTCAATCGTGTTTAAGTGTTTTATGAAACTTCAAATTATTTGAAAAAACAATGGCATTAAACTTTTACTGTGTCTCTTTTAGATCGGAAGAGC
>NW_012063130.1:0-791 GCF_000956235.1 Wasmannia auropunctata | reverse complement strand
ACCAAAAAGTTCACCATCATTACGTGTACTATCCACATTGAAATAGAAATCTCCACGTCTTCGGAGTGTTTCTATAATTTTTTTTTGCTCCGTAGCTCCTGTGGGTAAATTTTTAAATTTTTGTACTTCTAACTCATTAACATATAAAATGGCGAACTATTTTGTGTGAAATGTATTGCAGTACACACGAGGATAGGAATGCCCACCCATCTAAAGTTACATGTATCGGAACATATTCGGAACACGTGCTTAAATTCTCTTTAGATACGCATGCAACTTCAGATGTGTAGTCATTCCTGTCTTCGTGTATACATGCAACAGTGTTTTTTACCTGTATTAGTTAATAACATAAACATTTCTGATCATTTAAAGCATATTTATCAATATATTAAATAATTATTAATTTATAATATATGAGTCGCACTGCATTGTCTTCTTAATGGGATTTATTTTAGATGAATTTTTTGTACTAGTGTGCACTAAAAATGAAAAGTCATTTAAATGTTCGAAAGAAAAAGAAAAAAGTAATCTAGTGCACACTAGTGCAGAAAGTTCAAGCTAAAAAGAGCTAACTCAATGTTTATAAACTGTCGACTTGTTTATTTTATTATCAAGCGACGCGGTAGCGGCAAGTATATAAAAGCCGGGTGATGACCTGTGAGTATACGGCACTGGCACTACCGCGCTACCGCTAGCTTTATCTCGAAGTTTTGTCTCGTCAGATTTTCGATTTTCTATCATTATGCTTAACCTTTAAACCAACCACATCCCAAAAAATCACACTAACCACA
>NW_012063129.1:0-443 GCF_000956235.1 Wasmannia auropunctata | reverse complement strand
CAATTTTTATTTGTTAAAATAATATTTAGATTTAAGAAAGATGTAAGGTACGATACTTTTTTATATACTTGGCGTAATCTTTTTCTTTTTTTTAAAAGAGTTTTGGAAGGATTACAAATTAAACCAAATATTTCTATCGGCGATAAGTCTGTGGCCTATCCACAATCGAAATTTATGAAAATTAGTCACATCTTCCATTTTACTGGGATCTTTGGTGCTTTTTCAGGTAATATTATTTTTTTTTAGATGTTACTTATATAACTATATTACGATACTATATATTGTTTTAGTTTTGTACAATATAATTTTATATATACATATGTAACGTCTCGTAAGTTTCGACTAACTTCGGAAAAATTTACGCTCCAAATCCAAGTGTGTAAATCTGTAGTCACTTTTTACGAATTTAAACGCGTGTTATATTTTTACACATTTTTATCTGT
>NW_012063128.1:7671-8541 GCF_000956235.1 Wasmannia auropunctata | reverse complement strand
ATTTTATATTGCCGCTTATTGCGTACTAAACTCTACTGAAACATAAATATTTCCGTGATATTATATGCGATTATATGCAGACTGTTCCCGACATAAGTTGTTTACATCGATTTGACTTGATCCTACGACATTCAAATTTTGCTTCGTAAACGTTGTCTATAGCCGTTCGCGATAAAAACGATTCATACTTATACATACGCAGAATATTGCAGAAATAGATTTACTTTCATCGTTGTCCCCTATTAAATGCAAAAATGCGAACAGAACGTGCTGCGTGAAGAATAGAGCGCAGCGTAGACTACGGCCGATGGTGTGTGTATAAAGGCGTTTATAATTATTTTTCGAAAATAATACTTCGGAAAATAACTTTATCACACATGGTTGAATTCGTCTTAAAATAACCTTTAATTTGGTAAAAAAAAAATTTGAAAAATTTAAAAAAAATTGGTGGTAGGGGTAAACAAAAAAATTAACAATAAAAAAATTATTTTAAATTATAATTATAAAGTACTCTTAAAGCCATTCAACTTTGGATCAAACTTTTTTTTCTATCTCTTGTAGTTTCGACGATATTCCTATTGAAATAAAAAAATCAATTTTATTTCAAGGGTTGTTTTATCCTTTGAAAGTGTGTAAGAGCACGAACATGCGGTAGCTTAATTTTTGTCTAGAGAAAAACATATTAAAAGTTCATCGAAATCGGAGGGGGAAACTTTCCTTGTAAGTCCAACATTAAATCTACGTCTCTGCAATATTATCAAACTATAACGTCGATATCCTAGCGCAAAAATTCTGTCTATCGCATTTTATGTTCGATTTATTTAGAGTCGATTAATACTAGATATATACATATACATATATATATATATA
>NW_012063128.1:0-606 GCF_000956235.1 Wasmannia auropunctata | reverse complement strand
ATGTTTCTAGAAACAACATAGAAACATTGGCTGCAGCACGCTAGCGATCGAATAAAAAATCGGAAAACAACTTAATTTCATAAGACTTTTGATAAATTCTATATATCTATTTTTCTTTGTTTCGTCAATTTTATTATATTAGTTGCGTTTCTCATATGGATCTTATATATGTATCACAAAAACTATATATATGTTATATAAAACTGCAGTATATACTTGTCTAATTTCATGTCAAGTTAATTTCTGCGTTATTGCCAATGTACTTTCGAATGACCGGCGCGTTCGCGCACGCGTTGTATTGCGCTTTTATGCACCTCGTTTTAGTTTGCGCATGCGTACTGTATCTTATTGTTTCATCACGATCGGCGGTCGGATTATGGGAGAGTGAGTGCACGCGGCGTGATTACGAGTCGATCTATAGTTCATAAGTTTAAGTGTCATACGTTTCAAGTGTCAATAAAATATATATGAAAGATATATTAAACAATACTGTTTGTATGTGTATACGATACAATACAAACAGATATAATACAGTACAAACATGCTAAAGTAATAAAAGAACAAGCTTATTTTTATGTTTAACAAACTTACAAACAAACACGGCTA
>NW_012063127.1:0-469 GCF_000956235.1 Wasmannia auropunctata | reverse complement strand
GAGTTCAGACGTGTGCTCTTCCGATCTATTTAATCCATTCTTTTGTTTAATGATATGGATCATCTCTGATGTTAGTCTTTTTTGGTACTGTTTCTCATTGTCCAATATTTGGACGTTGTCCCAGTCAAACTTATGATTCTCCTTTTCCCTGTGGATCGAAATCACTGAGGGAGAGCCATTAGTTTTTTTAATGTCTGACATGTGTTCATGGATTCTAGTTTATAACTGTCTTTTTGTTTAATTGTCTTTATGCCAAGTAGATATAAGATACTGGTGAAATCCAATATTGGCAAGTACAGTACTGTAGAAAGAAGGGCTTTCTAAGCGTTCTATGGGCAGAGACTTGCGCGAAAAGGATCACGAGTTTTTGTCCTGGAAACATTATTGTAGGACAGTTTCAGGATTTCCGTGGAATCTATTATAGATATTTCTTTTGTGTGTGTGTGTATGTGTGGTGTGTGTGTGTGTG
>NW_012063126.1:0-640 GCF_000956235.1 Wasmannia auropunctata | reverse complement strand
AATGTTTTTAAAAATGTTTTTTTAATGTTTTTCAAATATTTTTAAAAATATTTTTTAAAACATTGTGTGCTGATTGGGGAGTGGCTGGTGGTCAATCGGGACGTGGTCAATCGGGTGTCACCCAAGGAATATCGTCGCTGCTGTGCACGGCGTACAAGGTCTACGCGGAGGTGCTTAGGAAGAGACTAGAAAAGGAGGCAGAAGAAAAAGGGATAATATCGGAGAGTCAGGCTGGTTTCAGAAGAGGAAAGTCAACGATAGACAATATCTTTGTTTTGGAACATTTAATGCAAAGAGAGAAGAAGCAGGGAGGAAAATAAATGAAGGTTTACATGTTATTATTTGCGGATCTGAAGACAGCCTTCGACTATGTGATGGAGATATTCTATAAGATAAGTTAGGAAGGAAAGGACTTGAGGAAAAGTTAATAAGAAGAATAGAGAAGGTATATGAAGAAACCAAGGTGGTGATAAGATCCAGTCAAAGATTCACGAAGAGCTTCCAGACAAAAAAAAAGGAGTAACCCTTACGAAAAAGACGCACCGGCTAGGGATTGTAATTTGTGTAATCCAAATACTACAATAATTACAGGAAAATATTACAATAACTACACACAAATATTACAATAAATCTATGTGGA
>NW_012063125.1:0-368 GCF_000956235.1 Wasmannia auropunctata | reverse complement strand
CGCTCAGAGATGTGTATAAGAGACAGAAATTAAGGAGGAGCAAGAAGAAACAACTAAAGCCTTTCTTCAGAGGATATTTCCAGAGATCAAAGTCTCCGAGAAGACACACGAACAATGGCTCAAATCTTTTGAAGATAAAATATGTACTGTTCTAAGTGAATTAAAACAGAAAAACACAGATCAGACAAATCCAGATTTGGAGAGACAGAACAAAAACCTGCAAGGCATGGTTTCACATTACAAACAAATTATCTACGATACGGTGAGTATTTCATTATATTTCATAATATTTTAATGAAATACAAAGATATCATTCTTTTATTTAAATATTTGTTTTTTTAGGAAGGTATGCTTAATAAATTACAAAG
>NW_012063124.1:0-533 GCF_000956235.1 Wasmannia auropunctata | reverse complement strand
TGAGTTCAGACGTGTGCTCTTCCGATCTAACTTATTCTTTTGGGGATATCCCTATAGTGTCCACAAATGTATATCCTATGGACAGCTTGTAAGGCTCATGGATATCCCGACCAGAAATGGACATAAAACGGATGTCCATAGGATATCTTGTGCTGTCTGGGATTAGTCTCGGACAGAGAGAGAATTAACAAATCGCATTTGAACAATTTGCGATTGCAGGTCAATTCTTTTTTGTTTGAGGACTCGGGTTGATTTCTAGCATTAAAAAATAGTATATAGCATATAGTATTATAATCTTTCTTTTTATGTGTATTAAACAAAAAATTAATTTTTAATTATTGATTGATTAGAATGTGAATAAAATTATTTTTATTATAATTAATTCTGTCCACAAAACACAAAACAATATAGATAGTATTAACCCAGTCAACACGCATGTCTAAACGACATCCGAAAGACGTCTTTCGAAAGATGTCTTTTCGGACTTTACAAAAAGATGTCTTTAAGACAACTTTTAGTATAGTCTGAAAAGA
>NW_012063123.1:0-356 GCF_000956235.1 Wasmannia auropunctata | reverse complement strand
CGTGTGCTCTTCCGATCTTAGAAAAGTTATCTGCATTTCCTTAGATATTCCGTGAAAGAGAAAGATATTTAATTCAAGAGTAGATTATATTTTTAATTGGTTATTCATATAAATATGTGGAATTTTCAATTTTATATTTTTATTTATGGAATAATAAACGCAAAGTGAAAATTGTGTATGTATAAGTTACAATTAGTCGACCAAGTAGATTAGACTACCCAACGGCCAATACGCACATTTACGAAATTGATGAATTTCCAACCCGTCTTTTGTTCTATGAAAAAGATTTTTGACTCTGCAGCTATTCGCTTAACATTATTTTACAATTAATTATTTTATTAAATCGTATACAAAGG
>NW_012063122.1:0-486 GCF_000956235.1 Wasmannia auropunctata | reverse complement strand
TTTGAGCGTCCTTTTTAAGTGTTAACACCCAAATTTGAGCGTTTTTTTTAGTGTTGAGCACTCAAAGTTGAGAGTTTTTTTTCGTAAGGGTATTGCACGTAACGCATTGCAGACATGACCGTATTACACACAGCACATTGCACACACGATCATATCGTATATGTCGCATTGTATGTGTCGCAGGCAAATAGTTAGTTTTTGGCCGGTAGCTTACTGACTAAACAAATATGCTATTTGGTCAAATGATTTTCTTCTCGTTGCTTTGTGTTCAAATGCTATTTTCCTCCACGCCTGTACTTTACATTATCATTTGTCTGAATGCTTTTTAGAAAAATGGAATTCAATTGAGTATGCCTTTGCGTATACACTTTGTAACGTAAATCGCGAGGTTCCACGTAGGTTTGCAACTTTTTACGCAAAGTGAGGCCCACACCAAGAAATGGTTTTGGTTAGGTTAGTTCGAAACAAAGTGGAGCCCTCCAGTAG
>NW_012063121.1:0-381 GCF_000956235.1 Wasmannia auropunctata | reverse complement strand
GTGTAACGAAATTATTCTTTGATATTTTACTCGTTAAAGGCATGCTTGAAAAATTAATAATATCCATTTGTTTAACTAATTAAAAAATCATTTAGACCAAAAAATATTATTGATACAAAAACATCTTGTGTTAATAATTGTATAGTCAATACAGCAAGACGTTTTATTATATACAATCAGTCGCAATACAGTTATCAAAATATTTTTGTTCAAGCAACAAATATATTGAGTAAAGCAACATTGTTTGAAAGAAACGTCTCAACTCATTCTAAATTACGAGATGTTTAAAAATAATTTCGATACCGTTAGAAATTAGATAATACGTTTAAAATCTTTAAAAAACGCAATGTTGTGGCTGTCTCTTATACACATCTCTGAGCG
>NW_012063120.1:0-352 GCF_000956235.1 Wasmannia auropunctata | reverse complement strand
TTGTTCCAAGCAGAAGACGGCATACGAAATTGGTTTAATTGCCCTACGCGACTCACCATCCACAAAATCGATAATAAGACGAAATTGCTTGTCTATCATCGAATCCTTCGGTATGAGATGCTTTATATTTATTAATGAGTGCACCTCACACATATTAACTTCACGCTCTTTGTGCACCTTCGCCATTTTAATGACGTCAGTTGTTGACGTACTTTCCTCTGAGGCTTGATTGTGTGCTTGTATAGCCTCAGCGATTGCACGGGCTCTGTCTTTATCTCGTTATAATATCTCGTATAATATCTTTGGTAGTCTGCGGTGATAACGTCCTTCGATGACGCAAGAACGCTTGCAT
>NW_012063119.1:0-350 GCF_000956235.1 Wasmannia auropunctata | reverse complement strand
GATTACGGCGCGCGAAGGCGATCGATTATTATACGCGTCCTTAGCGCAAATAGCACGAAATGGGAGCGTATCAACGCCGTAGTTAGCGCGATGCTTATCTCGCGCGATCCAATAATAAGATCCGCGAATTGTCATGATTCCTGCACTTTTCGCCGACGGGAGATAAATTTATAAATAAATTATTAATTAACTTCAGCATCGTTAGATTGCATCATTAAATACGTAACTATCTTACACTTTTTGTGATATAAATTATGTTAACTTGACTATATAGATAATATATCTATACACGGAAAGAACAATTTTGCTGGATCCAGATCTGAAAATAATTTTTGTTCAATAATCATCTC
>NW_012063118.1:0-348 GCF_000956235.1 Wasmannia auropunctata | reverse complement strand
TATATATGATAAAATACCTGGAAAAAATAATTTTGCTGGATCATAAAAGAATTTTGTTTGCTAATTAAGTGTTTCTTCAGGATGCTAATGCTGCAAAAAGTTTTGGTATTTTAGCAATTAACTTGAGTGTTATTTGCATAAATTAAATTGTTACTCACAATCAGCAATACAACAAGCCATCTGAAAAAATGTATCCGGTTATCAATATCATTTTAATTTTGATTTTGATTCTTCAGCAAAATACTTTTAAAATATTAAAAATTTTTTGCAGTCGCTGAGGTAATATCAGCGCTCTCACTATAGCCTCATGCTTGATGCTGTCTCTTATACACATCTCTGAGCGGGCTG
>NW_012063117.1:0-345 GCF_000956235.1 Wasmannia auropunctata | reverse complement strand
TCTCGCGTATATTACGGTAAAGGGAGCGGATAATACGGGCTTGCGCGATCTTTAATTGCACACCTTGATTACACCATTCTTAACATTTCTGCGAATAATTATCGATATCTCGAAGTTTAATTAACGTCATCTTTCTGATTTAGAATAAGAAAAGGGAAGAGATAGATTGACGTGTGTACACGTGTATACACGTGCGGAAGATCCAAATTGGTTTTCACATTAAGTATGCTAAATATGCTGGCAGACGCGTTTAAGCGACGACTCGAACAATTCCGACGAATAATTGCGAACTTCCTAGAAGTTTTTCGATCAATCAGCATCGTAATTAGATCGGAAGAGCACACG
>NW_012063116.1:0-343 GCF_000956235.1 Wasmannia auropunctata | reverse complement strand
TTTCAGTGTTAGTTTCAAAGTTAACCAACATATGACTCCACTACTTTGAAAAGAAGCTAAGAAGAAGCTACACTCTACAGGAGTGCGCCGAGTGGGATTTGTTGAATGACCTTCCCTGAGGACGTTATCACTGTTTGTATGACTTCTCAGGCGACTGTTGTTATTTTGATCTGATAAGTTTATCTTTTTTTGGGGTGTTAAGGAATTGGAGAAATGTAATACTGTTGATTTTGTAAGGTTTTTTAATGCTCGTCAATAATATGTGATAAATTTTCTCAAATCGTTTATGGTTTATGCATGAATCACAGTGTTTTCGGAAACCTACAGATCGGAAGAGCACACG
>NW_012063115.1:0-521 GCF_000956235.1 Wasmannia auropunctata | reverse complement strand
ATATATATATATATATATATACACATAATTTTGTATAAAATTCTTTCTCTTCTTTGCAGGTGATAATTTCAAAGGAAACGGGAAAGAAAAAACCTTAATAGCTTGCGAATGCGGGTTGCCATTAGTAGGATATATTATGCGACAATCAATATTATTATAAAACATTTTTCTTAACATAAATTCTTAATATAAATATACAGAGAATATACATATATATATATATATATATATATATGTATATGGATGCGTCTGATTTATATTAAGAAACTTGTTCGTGATGCGAATAAAATAGAAATAAAGGAATTGTTTAAAAAATGCAAAAAGAAGATAATCAATTTTTATAACCTCATATATATTATCACACATACACTGCTCAAAAAAATTATGGCATAGAAAAATTTTGAGCAAAAATTGGTCAACTTTGATTAACGGTAACTCCGCGAAAAATCATCGTAAAATGATGAACTTTTTTTCAAATGAAAGCTTGAAATCTCTACTTTAAGATACTGTGAGTCGATTTT
>NW_012063114.1:0-340 GCF_000956235.1 Wasmannia auropunctata | reverse complement strand
ATTTCAAGCAGAAGACGGCATACGATTAAGTAGTGCTTTTTATATTTTGACATAAACAATACAATACCTTCGATGAATCATCTTCCATAGATCGTTTACCTCCTCTTCTAGGCAATGAGTGTGTGTCGAAACTGCTATGACTTGCGCTCCTCGAAAAGGAGCCTGGATCCACAGCGTTTGGTGACAAACTTCTTGTTAACGCATCTGTTTGCTGAATATTAAATGCAATTTCCTGTTGGAGCATTTGTCTTTTAACGTTGTCAATTTCTAGACGCGCTTTGCCCAATTCTTTAACGATGTCAGCCTTTTCATTTTGCAGATCCTCTGCCACTTTCCTCAT
>NW_012063113.1:0-382 GCF_000956235.1 Wasmannia auropunctata | reverse complement strand
TACATATATTAAAGCGTCGCGTTAAGAGATAAATTGTTCGTTCTTTGGTATGTGCTGACTATTAATTTTCTGTTATCTTTTGATAAGTATTTACTGACTATCATAATAAAATGATATAACGAAGAGCCATTCTCTATTAGATATTTTGCATTAAAAAATTTCTTGTTTTGAAAATAAAAACAATTACTTCTTGTTGATAAAAAAATTAACAGAATTGACAGAAATGACAATACCATAGAATATCCATGTGTCAGAACTCTAAATTTTAATTTTAATTATATAACGAAAGCTTTAATTTAAGATAAATTGATGTAACTAAAAATTAAGCAAATCGAATTTTTTATATAAAACTTTTATATTGTTCAGTCATATCAGCATGCAG
>NW_012063112.1:0-631 GCF_000956235.1 Wasmannia auropunctata | reverse complement strand
GTAAAATGCGTATTCTATCAATTTCTAATTGAAAATTTAATTTATGATGTTGCATATTAATATCAAAAATCGTTAAAGCTATTTCCTTTATAGTCGTATGCATCAAGAAGACAATTTCATCCGCTTCAACTAATTGTAAGCACCAGAAGGCTCTGTCTTGAGTAAGGATTCTGATTCGTATACACTTGTCGCGCGGGCCTACTTTTCTGATGCACAGGCTGTATAACTGGTTAGAATTAATTAGCGAATCTCTCGCTGAAATTGCAACCATCAGATTAAAAGATCTGAAAGCATGTGTTTTCTTTTGTAAATTTTCAATATTTGTTACACAAATATGTGACGTTCTTATGTACTTAAAATTTTAATAATATTTTTGTACATGTATATAATAATTAACTTATCAATTTAACTTATTGATAGATACTTAAGTGAAATATCGAAACTTTATTACTTACTACTTGTATACTAAAAAAAATAATTTTGCAGACATTGCAGTTTTCCTGAAATAACTTCTTTTTATTACAAAGACTTTTTTTTATAAAAAAAATTATGTAACAATATCTTTTTAAAAAATGATATATAAAAAGATATAACTATATTGCATTTGTAGAATAGAATTAATGCATGTATT
>NW_012063111.1:0-478 GCF_000956235.1 Wasmannia auropunctata | reverse complement strand
ACGCGTGTCGATTGCAGGAAAATTGCAATCTAAAATTCGCAAAGGACGATTACAGAATTATATCATTTTTAATACGATCCTTAATTACATTATTTTTTCCTTATTCGAAAAACGCGATTTCTCCACAGAGGTACCTTCATCTTTCGTGATTACATACCTATTATTCTCTGATACATGTATTTACAGAGGAAGATATTAATTATCATAAACCAAGATCGTGTTTTTCACAATACAATTGTACGGGGCAACTCCTATATTATACTCCTATATCTGGTCTCTTCCCCTCCCCCCTTTTTATATCAAATAATACTGAACAATTTAATAAATTATATTTCTGTTAATTTATTAAATGGATGAAAATTGCGAGTAATTCGCGTAGAAATAACGCAACTAGGGACGTGAAAAATGACACGCGTATTAATATCAATTACTGATCGATTTTGGATGGGTATCTGAGCGAAATGATGGAGCGATTCGC
>NW_012063110.1:0-505 GCF_000956235.1 Wasmannia auropunctata | reverse complement strand
TGCTCTTTTGATCTAATTGTAATTCATCAATTTTATTTTTTCTTTTTTATGTTTAATTATTTTACGATCTGACGTTGCAGCTGCAACTGTTTTCTTTACAAATATTGCATCGAAAAAATATATTTTCGGCGAAAGGTCTCACTGTGGATGCGACGCTTCTCGTAGCAGTAAGTACTCAGTTATTTATTTAAATTAACAAAACATCTATTGTTTATAATTTTTAATTTTATTTTCAGATAGCCAGTAATGTTACTACGTACTTAATAATCTTGATGCAATTTTTAAACTTAACACATTCTTGCGACACACGACTTGACGGCTAATGTTACACAATTAAATAAAACTTATACATAACAGGGTAAAAAATGTTCCTAAATATTCAATATACTTTTTCTAGTTATTGTTAATAAAATGTTATTGTACAATATTTTATATTTTTAGGAAGACATTTTTATATATACATATATATACATATATAAATATATATATATATATATATATATAT
>NW_012063109.1:0-335 GCF_000956235.1 Wasmannia auropunctata | reverse complement strand
TACTACAACTCCAGGAACAGTAACTACTGCACCCACAACTACTTCTGCACCGACGGCTACCACTGTTCAAACAGCTCAAACATCTACACAGGTACATTTCACTTTTGTATTAAGCTAAAATTCCTAAAAATTAAATTTAAACAGGAGTGCATATTTTATGTGAAATTTTATGTAAGTGACAGACTAAAATGATTTAGTTTTATATACCATTTTTAAATAATGTTTCTCTTTTTTTTCTCTTTTAGCGTCAAACTACAACTGATAATACCAAAGAAAAGTGCCGTAAATTCTTAGCGAACTTATTAGAGTTATCTAAGATCGGAAGAGCACACGTC
>NW_012063108.1:0-525 GCF_000956235.1 Wasmannia auropunctata | reverse complement strand
GTGTGCTCTTCCGATCTTCTATTATTTAACCTTGAAAACACCGACTTCAACCCTCGGAAGGAGGGGGGAGCACGGAGGAAGAAGGGGATTGAAAATCTTAAATGACATGTGGATTGTGGGGTCGAGTGAGGGCTCGTTTGAAAGGGCTTTTCGAGACAAGAAAAACACGAGGTCGTTGAGGTCTCTACGATTTTTTTTGCAGGGTTATGCTCATTTGAATATTGGTTATTTAGCGCTAGCGAGGCCGACGGCGAGAAAAATAAGGCTTCGTGTATGTTCCTGAGTGGCTGAAAGTGCATGTGGAAGAGAAGTGTTGTTTGTGTCTGAGAACATGCGCGAAGCCTTATCTTTCTCATGTCCTTGCCGTGGACCTCGCTAGCGTTAAATAACACCAATGTTCAAATAAGCATAACTCTGCGAAAAAAAATCGTAGAAACCTCAATGACCTCGCTTTACTTGCTCTACTTGTCTCGAAAAGTCCTTTCAAACGAGCCTTCACTCGATCCCACATGCCATTTAAGATTT
>NW_012063107.1:0-380 GCF_000956235.1 Wasmannia auropunctata | reverse complement strand
TAGTTCCTCGATATCGTATCGACGACCAATAGAACATACTAATGCCCATTTCTACCAATGTAAATTAAATTTAATCTCGATTTTACTTACCTTTTATGTTTTTCTAATTCTTAGAATTAGAAAAAGATACAAAATAAGTTAAACCAAGATTAAAGATAATCTACATTGGTAGAAATGGCCATAATCGGACCAAATAAGCGTCTGGTAATAATTAGTGAATGGATTAACGAATCGGCTCGTATTGACGAAAGTACATTGTCGAGTAAATGTTGACGTAAAGGAAAAACAATAATATACTAATTTGATGAGATAAATAAACATTATTAACGTCTGTTGAGACTTATCGTAACATTAGCTATTGTACAGATCTTTCCATTTAG
>NW_012063106.1:0-408 GCF_000956235.1 Wasmannia auropunctata | reverse complement strand
GCGTCGTCGAGTTGTATCGGCCGTTTTTGACATTTATTTCAGAAATTTCTGCGACAGTGATTTGAGCGCTTCCAGAGAAACACACGAATATTTTAGGTATATTTTGAGACTTTACACAACAGCGTAACTCGGATTTAAAATCTGCAAAATAAACTCTTACATGTCTCAAGTTGAGCAAACTGCCTATCACTTTTATCTTTTCGAGTTTTTCGACTGATCTAATAGCGTTTTCGAGTGGGTTTTGAACGAGGTCGAAATAAAAAATCCGAAAGTATATCAGAATCTCGTCCAATCAGATGCCAAAGTAGAGAATGTGACGTCATTTGATCGACCTCGGATCGATCAAAACCCACTCGAAAACGCTGTTTTTGTTCTAATTGTAAATTACTCAGCGAATTGCAGTTTATA
>NW_012063105.1:0-329 GCF_000956235.1 Wasmannia auropunctata | reverse complement strand
TAGTTGTTTTAATAAATTTGTTATTGTTTATACGAAATCGAGTCGTGATTTCGAGATTCCTTTCCTCGCGGCAGTTTTTCGGAACATTTCAGGGCCGCATATGAGGTAATTGAGACGCCGCATACACACCAACGATCCATCCGAATCCGGCGATCCAGCCAATGAGCGACAAGGATCTGAAGGAAGAATGCACAAAGTCCTTGCTATTTGGAGGTCAAAATAGCTGGCAACCGAATAAGTAAGTGAATTTATTCTGTGGACGTAGATGGTGATAGATCAGGGGAAGGAGCGCAATGAAAGGTAATCCACAAATGAGATCGGAAGAGCAC
>NW_012063104.1:0-704 GCF_000956235.1 Wasmannia auropunctata | reverse complement strand
GTGTATAAGAGACAGCTTTTTGAGTGATCTAGAAATCAACTTACATTTAATTAAAGCATTTTTTAAATATGTTTTTAAATAATTATTTTTAATCAAATTTGATACATTTCATATGCTATAATGCCTATAACAATTAATATTAATATATTAATATATTAATAAAATTTTTTTTAATTCAATGTTTTTGTATTGTAAATTTTTAAATTAAGTAACTGATCTGTTCCTGCTAAAAATTTTGAAAACAACTAGAAATTAGAAGTAACTCGTTATTTGTACGCCATTATCATCACAATTACTGTTTTTTGGTAACGAATTGATTAGAAACGACATTATCCTTTTTTTTGGTAACTGTAACGGTAATATAGTTACTTATTTTCGGTAACGGTAACGAATTATACAGTTATTTTTATCGTTATTTTTTGTATTTATGACAAAACATTCAAAGTTTAATTTAGCTAGTATTCACAGTTTATTGCGATATAAAGTATAAGCATTCTTCGAAGATTAAGAATTGCTCAATTGCGACTACATACCTGCATAATCAATTTCAATCGATTTGTCCCTCAAGAAAGACAATAGAAAAACGAAGTTCTAACAGTCTAATTTTTTATATATAATTTTTAAAAATACTAGCACTACAGACGCGCGCTATTATTTGCACTTTTACTTTTTACTCTAATTGACTATAATTATACATCAACCTC
>NW_012063103.1:0-321 GCF_000956235.1 Wasmannia auropunctata | reverse complement strand
CGTGTGCTCTTCCGATCTTATGACAATTTTGAGCTTTAACTGATAGTTAAACAACCTAAACACATATGTTTACTTAAATAAAATACTTCAGGGTTTTATTTTAAAATGCAATGTAATTATAAATATTTTAAAATAAAATAAATATTTTAAAATATTTGTATTTTTAATTCTGTATTTTAATTGCTGTATCATATATTTATGATAATATTTATAATATTTTATATTATTAACTTTATTATAAATATGATTTTAACAAATTATAAGTAAAAATCAATGCGTATAGAAATTTTACTATCAGAAATGAAATATTTAGACTAATTT
>NW_012063102.1:0-522 GCF_000956235.1 Wasmannia auropunctata | reverse complement strand
CTCTTTCGATTTTGTTTGTAGTTATTTGTAGTAACAATCATTTCGTTTGTAGTTCAATAATGTATAATACTTATAAAAACAAAATTCAATAAAACTGACAAACAAATACGCTCAAAAATGTTTAAAAAATTACAAATTATAAGTTATAAAAAATCTGATTATTACATTTATGTACACAGAAATGTTGTAATTTTGTAAATAAAAATTAATGTGGTAATATATGTCTCAAAAATTTTTTGTTTAAAAAATATAATTTATAATTCTGTTTTCTTTATGTTAATTTTTAGAAAAAATTTAAAAAATGAAGTCAATTAATTTATTTAAACGATAAATTACTTTGGATATCATAAATATTTAAAGTGGATAAGATTATTTACACAATTTTTTCTAGAATATATGTGCACCCACAGAAAAGATTGCTGTATCTAATGCTAATATTCTTCCTTGTATCATAAAATAAGATTGATATGGGGACAACTATAATTATTGTTGAGAGAAGAATATTTTATTCTTAAATGCAAA
>NW_012063101.1:0-337 GCF_000956235.1 Wasmannia auropunctata | reverse complement strand
GTGTGTGTGTGTGTGTGTGTGTGTGGAACATGCGTAAAGCCTTATTTTCCTCACGTCCTTGCCGTGGATCTCGCTAGCTTTAAAAAAAAAAACGTTCAAATGAGCATAATTCTGCAGCGAAAAAAATTGTAGACACCTCAACGACACGCAGAGAAAGAATTAGCAAATGCAGCTAAAATATAGCCGTGGCAGCTAATATGTGTGTCTTAAAAATAGAGACAGCTAATATCGTTATTGCCAAAGCTAAATTTATTAGTTGTTAAAATTTAGGCGCTAAGAAAATTTGCTGCTAGGATCAAATGACGTTTAGCTAATTCTGTTGAGGAATATTTAGCAA
>NW_012063100.1:0-318 GCF_000956235.1 Wasmannia auropunctata | reverse complement strand
TTCTTAAATTAATTTAAGAAAAAAGATTATCAAATTATTTACATTAAGACACGAGATTCGGATTGACGGAAATATGCAAAAAAAAATTCGTGGTGTGCGGCCGTGCAAATTAATGACAGCGTTAACATTTGTCTGCTATGAAAAATTTTACGCCTCGAATATCGGCACAACGCTGATTTCAGCATATGTTCTCGCGCGCGAATCACCGGTACGCGCGCGTGTCCGCCAGTAATTTAATACGAATAAACTTCTCGCGCCTCGTGACGCGACAGTTTGTCATCGCAAATACGCACTTTCGTATGCCGTCTTCTGCTTGCA
>NW_012063099.1:0-313 GCF_000956235.1 Wasmannia auropunctata | reverse complement strand
TGTGCTCTTCTGATTTTGTATTTCAAATCAAAAGATTGAAAGTATTTTATATTTTGTAATTCAAATACTAAGATTTCTAGTATTTTGTATTTTGTATTTTAGATACTTTAATGGTGTATTTTGCCCAGCCCTGAATACACATATTTCCTCAAAAAGGAAAATCTAAACTCTCATTATTTAGCATCATTGATGATTTCTACATGTTTTAATAAAAGTAAATTATTGTAAATTATTCAAATATGTAGATATTGTTAATGATCTAAAATTTTTGGACTTGTTCAACGTAATTCTAATACAACTTTTCAAAGACTCC
>NW_012063098.1:0-312 GCF_000956235.1 Wasmannia auropunctata | reverse complement strand
TGGAGTTCAGACGTGTGCTCTTCCGATCTATTAATCTAAATTATTTTGTGTAAGTTAAATTGAACAAAACGCTCCGTAATATTCGATGATTAATATCTGTCATTTTCGTAGAAACACATAGTACCGTACACCTTACTTACTCGTACGTTACTTGTTTTATGATAGCCCGTACATATGGAATTAACGTTAAATGCTAGAAACTCGTTAAACTTGTCGTTAACAAGAAATAAATTTTAAAACTGACCTAGGGCATTTGATTATCGAATTGTGAATGGCTAGTATTAATCATTTCTCTCTCACTCACTCACTCAC
>NW_012063097.1:0-585 GCF_000956235.1 Wasmannia auropunctata | reverse complement strand
ACACCGGTCGCGCTTCTCTGATAATCTAGGACTCTACGTACGGCGTACCGGCGTATGGCGTAAAGGAACTAGGCCAATCATAGACTTTACGCCCGTTTTCGTTACGCCAGCACCCTCTCTGCCAGCACAAACATCGATTGTCCCATGGGGCGTATTTACGCCGGCGTAATGATTAATAAACCAATCACAAGATTCCTTGAGTTATTTTGAAAATAAGCTTTGTAAAAAAGTATCGTGATTGGCTTTACGCCGCGTAGATACCCGATGAAATTTTCAGCGTAACGTTTTAACACATACATTTATACATGAAGTCAAAACAAATGTGCATAATCTCTTGAAAATGTTGGATTCTGAATTTGCGTTAGTCAATTTAATAAAATATTTAAAAATGTATAAATGCCTAAAAAGTACTTTATGCAAAGATGTCATTCGACAAAAATTAGTTTAAGGGTACTGTCTGGTTAGACAGGCCAAAAAATAGGCAATTTTCATGAATTTTTTTTGGAAAAAGTAAAAAATATAGGTACTCAAAACTTTTCAGATATATTTATTATACTTTGAAGAAGATTGCATTAAATTTTCAGA
>NW_012063096.1:0-451 GCF_000956235.1 Wasmannia auropunctata | reverse complement strand
TGGTTACGAGGCGTTAAGTAGACTCGATTATCTAGCGTAAGTTTGTACTTTGGCCTGCTGATCGAGCTGCTTCCGTGTATTGCCAAATGCGTTCGCTGGACATCGGTTGCATTTGGCAACGTCTTTGCCTGTCGCAATATCGGTAGGCTCATGACCGCGGTGCTGTCGTTGCGTTTTTGTAGCGGGATATTAACCGCTAGCGCGGTTATTACCCTTGAACGCGTACTTAACTGATAATCGTTGTAATCGGGATTACAACAATATAAAGTATAAATAATTATACAAATAAATAAATATATATATATACAGGGTGTTTCCTAAATATAGAGCAAAAATTCAGGGGGTTATTTACTGGGTTATTTTAAGAATTTTTTGTTCTCTGATGATTTTCGAAAAAATGCTTTATTCCATAGATAACAGGCGATACAGGAGATCGGAAGAGCACACGTCT
>NW_012063095.1:0-350 GCF_000956235.1 Wasmannia auropunctata | reverse complement strand
GTCTGCCTTGCCAGCCCGCTCAGAGATGTGTATAAGAGACAGATATATATGTGTGTATATATACATATATAACTAGTATACGTACATATTTCAAAAATATGAAACTTTTTTTATAATTACATTGTTAATAAGCGTTAGCGATGTTTAAATATTATATTACTGATAAAATTATATGTGTGACTTACGGTATAAAATTATATGTGTATATTACTGATAAAATTATACAGGGTGATTCAGAATAACCCCGGTGTCCCTAAAAAGACGTATTCTTGACTCAATTCTAAGACGATTTTTCCTTTACAAAAATTTTCTCCGAAGCTTAGTTTTTAAATTATAACGAGAAATAGTTA
>NW_012063094.1:0-303 GCF_000956235.1 Wasmannia auropunctata | reverse complement strand
TAAAGTTTCTAGAAGGAATCGTTTAACCTCCCCTTAATTGATCGCGACACGCGCGGTGCAGAAGTAGAAAAGGATTATGTTTAATCTGTCAGTCGCATATCTTAAGACATAATTTATGAAAAAATGTCCGGAAAAGGCATGTTACACATACATAAATATATAAGTAAATATATATTTTATTTGATATATAATGTATATTATATGTCTAAAAAATAATTTATTTTGTTTTTTAAAGTATAAATAATTATTGCACTTTGCACATGGAAAGAACGATTTTGCTAGAAGATCTGAAGATTTTACGTC
>NW_012063093.1:0-304 GCF_000956235.1 Wasmannia auropunctata | reverse complement strand
GACGTGTGCTCTTCCGATCTTTGTAGGAAACTACACTTTTTTAAATAATAATTCAGATAGTTTATATAATATCCGTATAATTATTCTGATATACAAGAATAATTTACAATAAAATTATTCTCGTAATTAAAAATAATTTAATAATTTATTAATTAATAATTAATTACATAGTTATAAGATTTCGCTATATTTTATAACATGGAAATTATTAACACTTTGAAGTTTCCACGGGTATTTTCTTTAGACAAGTTACGGTTTGCAGATTATCCCCGTGTCTTGAAATATCGTTAAATAGTAATGTTTT
>NW_012063092.1:0-321 GCF_000956235.1 Wasmannia auropunctata | reverse complement strand
CTTGCCAGCCCGCTCAGAGATGTGTATAAGAGACAGCTATTATATTTTCCTTCAAACCAAAAATTTTAATGTAAAATTTAATAACATTTATCTGTAAAATTTTTGTTTTAAAAATGTTTTTAATATTTTAAAAATTTATTTTACATATTAATTTGAAAAGACTTTATTATTATAAAATTTTGTTACTATTGGATTGGTTTTATTTTTTTCTTTAAACTATAGTGAATAGCAATTTACTAATTAAGACAAAAATATGTTTGCATAAAATTACATAAATACATAAAGCATAATTTTGTAATGCACAATAATTTTTATATTTTT
>NW_012063091.1:0-304 GCF_000956235.1 Wasmannia auropunctata | reverse complement strand
TTCGTGTAAATGCTTAATACTATCAACGTCGACACCAGAAAAGAGAAAAATTCAAAAAGTAAGACGAATAAACGTGCAAAATTATCTCACAAAGATTCGTCACGTTTTTCTCTGAAAAAAATTGTAAACTTGTAAGGATAAAGAAAAACACGCGGTTAATTTTTTTTCCTCAAAATTCTTTTATGTAAAAAATTATAAGCGAATGTAAATTCGCAAGCTAATAGCTTTCATATTGTGCGCATCAACATCATTTCCCTTAAAACTTCAATCTGCCAGATCGGAAGAGCACACGTCTGAACTCCAG
>NW_012063090.1:0-691 GCF_000956235.1 Wasmannia auropunctata | reverse complement strand
CTGTTATCACATCCAGATTTTCAACAAAAGAATTTAAAATTAGTTATTGACATATTATTAAACAATGGCTATCCATTAAAATTAATTTTTTATAAAATATGAATTAGACTAAAACAATTAATTAACAATAAGCTTAACCATAATAATGCACCATCCAGAGGAGAAACGGAAAATAATCCCAGAAAGATTATAACTTTTTCGTACATTAAAAATATATCTGAAGTATAAATCACTACTGCTATAAATAAATATGAGTTCATAATTGAGTATAGATGTTTGAACAAATTAACTGGTTTCATCAGAAGGCATAAAGATAAAAATCCTGTTGAATCGATGAACAACGTAGTATATAAAATAGCTTGTATAGATTGCGATGCGTTTTATGTCGGCCAAACCAAAAGAAAATTGGATACTAGATTGAAAGAACATATTAAGAATATTAAATATGATGATTCAAGGCATTCAATTATCACCTCTCATATCTTAGATTTGAATCATAGGTTTGATTGGGATAACAAAGAAATTTTAGACTACGGAATAAATGATCATAAAAGACTTATTTCGGTAATGATCCATCAAATCACAAATTAATGGCCTGAATGCTACGAATGATACTAAATTGTTGGATCCATCGTATTTTAATTTATTATCTAAAATTTCAAGAATTATTAAGTAATGGCTTATCGGTTGT
>NW_012063089.1:0-568 GCF_000956235.1 Wasmannia auropunctata | reverse complement strand
TGCATTAAAATAATACAGAAAGCTCAATTTGGCGCAGAGATTAAAGCCTTACGCGCCGGAACAAATGTAAATATTCAGAGCCGTATTTCCGCTCTGTGTCCTTATTTAGACGAAAACGACGTGATGCGTGTAGGAGGGAGGCTGCAGAATTCAATGCTGCCGGAAGTAACGAAACATCCAATAATTCTGCCCCGATCGACAGTGGCGGAGATGATAGCCTCGCATTATCATAAAGCTACCTTGCATGGAAGCGTGCAACAAACCTTGAAAGCCTTGCGCCAGCAATACTGGATTCTTCATGCTCGAAATCTAGTACGCTCAATAATACATAAATGCGTGATATGTACTCGTCAGCGAGCAGAATATTTAAATCAACAGATGGGCAATTTGCCGTCCATCAGGATCCAGCCGAGTCGAGCATTTAGTAAAGTAGGTGTCGATTACTGCGGCCCATTCAATGTACGTGTCTCGCCAGGTCGCGGGCATAAGTCGCGTAAATGTTATGTCGCATTGTTTGTGTGCCTTGTCACTCGCGCGGTTCACATCGAGCTCGTGAGCGACTATACAA
>NW_012063088.1:0-541 GCF_000956235.1 Wasmannia auropunctata | reverse complement strand
CTCTTCCGATCTTCGAATTAAAACCGATATTATTTTGCAATTCAAATATTTCAATCGTCGTTTTCGTTTATGTCGTGACATGTTTTGTATCGAAAAGAAAAAAACATATATTTGAATTGATCAATGATTATGTTTTTTTAAACCTTTTTTTTAACCTACAAGGTAGGTATTATTATATGATTTTTAACAAAAACTTACTTTTTTGTCGTGTATCTTTTGTACAACTGTATTGATTTATCTTTTTATTAGCTTTATCTTTGTATATAGTAGAACTTTTTCAAAGCAATGCACAGCACTTGTAAAGTAATTAGCACTAGAAGAATCATAATCTGTTTTGTTTACACATTTTTCACGATATAAGTAAACTTCTCGAAAATTGACTGGATATACGGGATTGTAAACCATTTAACCTTTTTATCTGTTTCTACCGTTTTAATGTTAGATTATTTTAAGTTGGTAAAAGATATAGATTTTAATTTTCTGTTGATCGTGTCCAAAATAAAATTACGAGATCGGAAGAGCACACGTCTGAACTCCAGTC
>NW_012063087.1:0-562 GCF_000956235.1 Wasmannia auropunctata | reverse complement strand
ACCTAACATATATGCATAAAAGTCTCCGTCGGTTATTTAAGTACTTTGCACCCAGGTGCAATTTACTACAGTTGGATCTGGCATATTGTCAGTTTGAGGCTTCGAATTTTAGGAAATTTTTAAAAACTTGTTGCAGACATTTAACACATCTACGACTGAGTCACTGTCGTAACGTTTATTATATTGAACTACGCCATATTTCAAAGATTTGCAAAAATTTGAAAAGTACGTACATATATAACTGTGATTGTTATGATTACTGGTAAATTAAATAATTATATTATTATACATATATTTTTCAGAATTGGATCTAAATTATTGTGATTATAGCATAAGAAACGAAGATATTTCATACCTCAAGAATTTACAGTTTTTGGAAAGTTTGCAACTTGGACATATATCTGAATGCATCGAAACAGAGACTTTATGTGAAGTACTACAGGAAACTCGACAGATGCGAGAGTTAAATTTGGCTGGAATGTGTCCAGACTTCGATCCAATCGCAATAGTATTAAAAAATTCATGTCCGAATTTGGAAAGATTAGATTTAATGGGATGCTCT
>NW_012063086.1:0-552 GCF_000956235.1 Wasmannia auropunctata | reverse complement strand
CGCAAATCACATATTTTAAAATAATACGCGCATATATATTATATTTAAATTTAACATAAAACCGCAATGTGTTTGACTGACAATCATACACAACATATAATTTTGACTGACAATCGTGTACAAATCGTATGAAACCTTTTCTTAAACCTTGTGTCCATCACGATGTTTTAAGTTCTAGTGAACCGAGAACTGTGTAGCCAATCAACTTGTAGTTTTTAGAAAAATTTTTTTGGAAATCCAGCGATTTGGCTAGTTTATGGATAGTTCTCGATCTGAGAACTTAGATCAATTTCTAATATCGTAGACACAAGGCGTTAGAAAAAAAATACCGAATACAAAACGTCCCGTATGTTTTAAAATTCCACCTCTCTTACTGTCTCAATTATATATATTTCATTTAGTTTTATCAGAGCTTTCTATAAATTACAACTTTCCGTATTAAAATCTTGCGCCTAGTATTTTAAATTCAATTAAAATGGGAAAAGGACGTATCTCATGATACGCATGTGATTATCTCGTCTTTGTAGATCTAAATAATATTGATAGTTTTGT
>NW_012063085.1:0-801 GCF_000956235.1 Wasmannia auropunctata | reverse complement strand
TAGTAATTGTTATTTAATCTCGACAGCATCAACTGTAGCACTTTATCCTGACGGCAACAACCGCGAAAACGCATACTGGCAGCGACAACTACCAAATGTGAATTTCTTTTCTTTAATAGCGACAACTATTAACCTTGCTCTGGCGGCAACAACTGCGAACATGACTTATAGTGGCAACTACCAATGTGAATTTTCTTTAATAGCAACAACGATTAACTTCGTTCTGTCGGCAACAACCGCGAAAACGCATATTGGCAGCGACAACTACCAAATGTGAATTTCTTTTCTTTAATAGCGACAACTATCAACCTCGTTTTAACGGCAGCAACCACGAGTGTTTCTAATGGTAACAACCACCAAGCTTTCGTCGGCAACAGCCGCGAATGCCCCTGATAGCGACAACTACCAAATATAAGCTTTGATTTAGTAACGACAACTATTACCCTCGTTTTAACGGCAGCAACCACGAGTGTTTCTAATGGTAACAACCACCAAGCTTTATTTCGTCGGCAACAACCGCGAATGCCCCTGATAGCGACAACTACCAAGTTTCATTTCAACGGCGACAACCACAAGTACCTGAAACTAAAACAACTTAAAACTAAGATAACTTAAAACTAATGTACTCCCGCAAATCGCGGAATTATGGAACAGCAGAGGATACGGACGTTCCGTCGTCCTGAAAAGTGATCCATGGTTTGATCTTATCAGCGGCTACAACCGTCTTTGTCCGTCTGCCTCCCTCGCGGAGGTCTTCGACCTCATATCGGTCATTTACAAGGACCGTTCGCACCCGAAACG
>NW_012063084.1:0-437 GCF_000956235.1 Wasmannia auropunctata | reverse complement strand
ATATATATATATATAGGTATATATATACGTTATAATACTTTCAAGAATTTTTTCAATATTTTTAAATTTTTATGAAGATTTCTAAAAAATATTTAAATTTATTTAGATTTTATGAATTTTCTTTGGAATGAAAAATCTTAGAATATTTAAAAATTCACAAATATAAAGAATTCTAAAAAAGATGTATCTATACTTTCTTAACATTTCTGAAAAATGTTTTAATTTGTACAGAAAATATGAAAAATTTTCTAAAAAGTTATAAAATCATTTAGAAATTCTAAAATTTAAAAATTTATATAAAAATTCTAAAAAATTATATAAAGAATTTTAAGAAAAATTATCGCTTCTCGTATTTTATAATAATTTGCTAAATGTTTCATGTATGGTGTGTGTGTGTGTGTGTGTGTGTGTGTGTGTGTGTGTGTGTGTGTGTGTGT
>NW_012063083.1:0-556 GCF_000956235.1 Wasmannia auropunctata | reverse complement strand
TGAGATTCGTCGGGTTTCCTTTTCTATCCGTGTAATTCTATAAAAGATCAGTAGGATCGTTTTCTGAAGTACCGATTTGAAAAGTAGAAATTTCAAGCTGTAAAATGCTTTTCTGAATCTCGATACGATCATTTTTGACGAAGTTACACTCTCTTGAATTTTGTTGAAAAGTATATTATAGAATAATTATTTATGTATCAAGGGAAGGAAGGCCGTCTTTCAACGGAGAGGATGATGTTTTCGGAACGAAGAGTAGGCTCGTGCGCGCGCAGCGAGCCATATCTGAGTTTCGAAAAATTATCCTGTCCGAAGGGAGACGGCATGTTCCTTCTCGAGATGCATACGTAATTTTATATTTTAAGTGCATATATGGTGCTTATTATTCATGTATTTAAAAAATAATTTTTATGAGTAACATTTAGATGAAAATTATTATGTTCTAATTAAATTTGTTAGACATGCGCGTGATAAGAAATTAAATAAGAATTATGCAGGTTAGAAGGAAAAGAGTATGAGTTTAGTCGAGGGTGTAGCGTGGGGGTGCAGGGGGCGAAGC
>NW_012063082.1:0-402 GCF_000956235.1 Wasmannia auropunctata | reverse complement strand
TACAAAATCTATATATCTATATAAATATATCTATACAAAACTTTAGAAATTAATAAAATATTGGTAAAGATCGTTTTAAAGGTAATATTTAATGTTTAAAAAAATTTATTTATATATATGTATAACTTACACAACTTCCTATTTCTTTTAAAGAACATACATTCTTATTCGCAGTCTATAAGATAGCAAAGCAATGCTATTAAATGTTCAGGGTTCACACCTACAATTATAAGTACAGGTGCGAGAACATATTTTATAAGTGCTACAATTAAAGGTGCTAGAAGACCAAGTACACTTACCTGCAACATTCAAAAAAATATCGTATACATAAACATAATAATATTAAATAGTTTCCATTTAATAATTCTGTAGGTATAATGTATTTATCATAAACATATAATA
>NW_012063081.1:0-349 GCF_000956235.1 Wasmannia auropunctata | reverse complement strand
GGAACAAGAATTTCAAGGAAGTTTTATAGTTTAAATAGATATTATGTATCAGCAAAATTACTTTTATTTATAATATAATCATCTTTGTCTTAAAAGTGGAACACATTCACCGTTGATGGATTTTTATCTCACTTAACATCTTTCTTCTTATATGCATAATGAAGACTCGCCGGTATAATTCTTGATACAATTATGACAAATTTCATATGCAACATTTATATAATTACTCATCTTGTCGACAGTCTTCGCGCGAGTATCTAGAATTTAATTATGTGAATATTTCGAAACAGTTACGGAATAATGTTTTTATCAACAACATTTTCATGTAACATCAAGTATGTCAACCAGT
>NW_012063080.1:0-518 GCF_000956235.1 Wasmannia auropunctata | reverse complement strand
ACATACACACACACGCACGCACGTCACGCACGCACGCACACACGCACGCACGCACGCACGCACGCACGCACGCACGCACGCACGCACGCACACACACCCAAATTCAAAAAAGTATTACATCTCATTTTGTTTAAAATAATGTAACACATAACAGAAAACATTATTGTAATACACGTATATTTTACTAAAAATTGTTTTTATTTGTATTATAGTAATAATTAATGAATAAAGTATTAGTAGATAATAATAAATAATATAATAAACAAAACATTAAACGTTTTAAGCAAAATTATTTAAAAAATTAAAATAAATACTTTTATTATACATTGTATGCAAATATTTATTTTATCTATTTTATAAATTTCAAATATGACAACTGTTTTCTTACCAGCTTTACCAAAAGTTCTCTTAATTGGTAATTCATCCCATTCTATATTATTTTGTGGCATCTTTCCTGTCATTATAGCTTTATTAATTCGAAATTTACTTTTAAAAATGACCAGGCCAAATGCACATTT
>NW_012063079.1:0-485 GCF_000956235.1 Wasmannia auropunctata | reverse complement strand
GACGTGTGCTCTTCCGATCTTATACTAGTGGAGATATTAAAAGACAATAGTAAACTATCCAAATTAGCAGCATATATAAAAGACTAATCCATAGTTTTGTGCGATTTATAGGAAAATTAGCAACTCTTAAACCAAACACATAACTGATTATTAGAAGTGGCTTTAAAATTGTTTTAATATTTTTGGTCATTGCACACGTCGATGATAAATCAAACTACACTTTTCCTGTCCAGTTGGTTGCATACGTGTTGTGTGGAAAGGTAACAATAGTATGTATATGATTTCAATTAAGGCTCTCATGGGTATTAAAGTAATCATTTTACCACAATTTATATGCCACACTTTATTGAAACATGATAATGGATATGCCACCTGTTTTCACATAAAGCAGACATGTTGATGTAATGAAAATTTGAATATTTTTCTAGACATATTTGTTTTTTATTTTGAGATGTTTATATGACTCTACAAGATTTGAAGAGCAC
>NW_012063078.1:0-405 GCF_000956235.1 Wasmannia auropunctata | reverse complement strand
TTTAATATTTGGCATAGTTATGTAGTTTGATGCCCTTATTACAAATTCACATTTTGCCAAAAAATTGACGTGCCAGCGCCGCCATATTAAAACATAGTTAAAACATCGATCAAAATTCAGTTTTTCACATACATCTCGTTCCAGGTACCTACATTTCAACAAAAATATGTCTATAGTAAATCGTAAAGAAGAAAATTTCCTACAAATTATGTTCAACACATTTTTTGTCAACTTAATGAATATGCCCGTATTATAATAATCCGTTAAAAATGATATAAATTTGTCAATAATGCTAAAAACAGCCTTTTCCACGTCATACATATATATATATATATATATATATATATATATACATATACAGGGTGTCCCGTAATGACCGGATTAACGCTTAAGGGTAGATTCCTG
>NW_012063077.1:0-374 GCF_000956235.1 Wasmannia auropunctata | reverse complement strand
ACGTGTGCTCTTCCGATCTGTTGAAACCTGATCCTCAAAAATCAAAGTATTAATTCATCTAAGAGTTATATCGAAATTAATAAGATCAGGATTCAAATTTCAAGAAAATAAATGTTTAAAATAAAATTTACCTTTAATTTGCAGTTGTTTCGAATATAACAAAGTACAAATTTCACTAATAACCAGAGGCAGTTATCAAATTCTGTCGGTTTTCTGAATTTGTCAGTAAAGTGGACTTGTAGAAGATGTGATGTTGTGTTATTTAGAGATTGTAACTGTGAACGCTGATTTGATTTAAGATTCTTTTATACTGAGATAGTTTGGATTGAATTGGTCCAAGCCTACACTGAGACTAACCTTTTCAGGTGACAAGA
>NW_012063076.1:0-369 GCF_000956235.1 Wasmannia auropunctata | reverse complement strand
TTAATTGTAAAGCGCACAATGTAACGGTGTTATCAAGTGAATTATTTGGAATTTCACACACATATTAAGTAAATTTTTGATTAAAATATGTCAGAAATTAAATCTGTAATAAACAATCTAAGGATAGAATTAAATATTTTTGTAGTGCAAGTTTTTAATTGCGACAATATTCCGATTACAACATTGGTAAGTCAGTCGATGAGATTTTGAAATTTATTTTGCAAAATATCATAATTTTTTCATTTCAGGTTCAATCTTTATGTATGCATGCTGACGTACAAAACAATTTAATTTCTAGAGAAAGAAGACCTAGCTTTCGACGTCTTATTTTATTTTCTGTTATTATATGTATTGTTGAGAGCCTTCTAC
>NW_012063075.1:0-395 GCF_000956235.1 Wasmannia auropunctata | reverse complement strand
CCCGAAGTGTTTTTTTAATGAAAAAAAAAAACACTTAACCCATTATTTAAATGTTTTTAAAAATGTTTTTTTAATGTATTTTAAATATTTTTAAAAATATTTTTTAAAACATTGTGTGCTGATTGGGGAAGTGCTGAGTTCTTACGCGCATTGAAAGTTTTTATAATCCTTACCTCTCAATAAATGCACTGCAGAGTGAAATTTCTACTTTTTTGGATACTCTTCTTATTAAAACGTTTCGTGTATCACTGTTTTCCGCTTTCTATTCAATCTGTCTAATATTTTGAAACATTTATGTTTAATATTTTTAAACATTTTATATTATTTTTTTTATTTTATTATAAAACAATGAGTAAAATATGTTAAATTATAATGCATAAATTAGATTTTATTTT
>NW_012063074.1:0-342 GCF_000956235.1 Wasmannia auropunctata | reverse complement strand
TCCGCGCGAGCGTGTAAATGATTGAACGAGCGAGCAAACAAGTGGTCGAAGAGAATGAGTGAGTGATTAAGCAAGTGATAGAACGATTGAGCGAGTAAGTGAGCGCGCGGGTGAATGAGTAAATAAGCGAGTAGGTAAACAAATGAACGTATTATAATAAATGTTCAAACTGTTGACCTTGTACAGCTCGACAAGAGTGAGGGTAACTCGTAGACGCGCTTATGGAAGTAGAGTGGGGGTAACTCGTAGGCGCGCGACAAACGCACGCACGCACGCACGCACGCACGCACGCACGCACGCACGCACGCACGCACGCACGCACGCACGCACGCACGCACACAC
>NW_012063073.1:0-452 GCF_000956235.1 Wasmannia auropunctata | reverse complement strand
GCTCTTCCGATCTTTTTAATGTAATTTTAATCTTTATAAAATAATGACTTGTGATTGGTTGCGCAAAATCCGCGATGCACTCGTTACGCTACTTGGGGATGAAGGAATTCGAAGTCGCGTAACGAAAACTGTAGAATACTCGTGATTGGTTCCGCTCTCGTTCCGCGCTACGCTATTCTGCTGCATAGGTTTGTACCCTTAAGGTACGATTTCATACTGACGTTCGATGTTCATTTTTAGCGTCAAAACAGATCATATGATTAAAATTGATCCTTGGTATTTGTCAATTTTAATCATGTGATCTGTTTTGAAGTTTTGACATTAAAAATGAGCGTCGAGCGTCAGTATGAAAAGACACCTTTAATCATCATACATATCGTAAGTACACCCACGGTCATCGATTCTGTCCCTCGGAAATTTTCACAAACTCTGAAGTGATCACTTTTCTCCAT
>NW_012063072.1:0-662 GCF_000956235.1 Wasmannia auropunctata | reverse complement strand
GACGTGTGCTCTTCCGATCTATCTTACAATCTTTAATTTAAGCAAATTAGCGCAGAATAAGTGGCATATTCTATTTACAAATCAAACGTAAATGTAAAACTATAATATACAACTATATAAATATATTAATTAATTACCTATTTTCCATCGCTCATGGCCTGCTCTAACGAGATCAATTTTATTAAATAAATTTTGTCGTAACTCATTCACGTTATCTGAATTAGGAAATCTGCCAGCAATACCAGAAATAACAATCTTCTCTAAGTCGTTCCACGATGAATGTCCAAAATTCGCGAATCAAAATATCATAGCAAAAAAGACTTCGAAAAATTAAGTAAAAAAGTTATTTGTAAATTTTTATTTTAAGCAGTAGTTTATGAGATACATATAAGAGAGATACATATAATTTAAATTTAGCCAATTATAAATTATGATTAAACGAAAACATTTCCGTTAGCGCATCAATAGTGTTAATAGTCACGCATTTCAAGCGCGAACTAATCTATAATTAATTACATTTAAACTCTTATATCTCAAAAATTACTGCTTAAAATAAAAATTTACAAATAATTTTTGTACTTAATTTTTCAAATACTTTCTTTCTACAATATTTTTGATTCGCGAATTTTGGGACATACACCCTATATTGGAATAGCACACGT
>NW_012063070.1:0-651 GCF_000956235.1 Wasmannia auropunctata | reverse complement strand
GAGGGTAGTACATTCGAGCGAACTTTGTCCATTTGCCAGGATCGAGACGAAGATATTTTAGCAATCCGCACTAAACTCGAGAAAGGCGACGTAAAACATTATGAGCTACGCGACGGTCTAGTATACAGAAAAGACAAAAACAAAAAACTGTTGTTTTATGTACCGCGGGGAATGGAATTAAATGTAATTAGAACGTGTCACGACGACATTGGACATGTTGGTATCGATAAAGTTATCGGCAATATAGCGACAGTTTATTGGTTCCCAAATATGCGAGCAAAGGTAAAAGAGTATATCAAAAATTGTTTACGTTGCATCGAGTTTTCACCGCCCAGCGGTAAAACGGAAGGCTTTTTGCATAGTATTCCGAAAGGGAAATTACCGTTTGCGACGATTCATGTGGACCATTTAGGGCCCTTAGAGAAAACCGGAAAAGGATACCGACATTTACTCCTCGTCGTTGACGCATTCACGAAATTTGTTAGATTATATCCTTGTAAGTCAACGACTACACAAGAGTCAATAAATCACTTGCGTGATTACTTCCGTGCGTACAGTCGACCAAGACGACTAATCTCTGATAGAGGCACCTGTTTCACGTCTGACACATTTAAGGAGTTCACAGAAACCGAAGGCGTCGAACACGTCCTT
>NW_012063069.1:0-403 GCF_000956235.1 Wasmannia auropunctata | reverse complement strand
GTGTGCTCTTCCGATCTATCAATTTATTCACTTCTATTGAGTAAGTGTTTCTTATCGTTTTTGCTAAGACATTCGAGTTAATTCCTTTAAATCGTGATATGCACCATTCAAAAAATATTTATTATACTTTAATAGTTAAAAAATAGAATATAATCTTTAGTATTATATACATTAATACTTTAACTTAAAAAAAAATACTTTGTCTATTTATTTGTACCAATTTATTTTTATGACTTATTTAAATATAAAAGCGCACTAATATGGACAGGCACACTAATAGGGACAGTTACCCTACTTTATATTTCATGTTATATATTTTACATTTTATGTTAAAATATGTCATAATGAAATACAATATGTTAATAAATTATTAATTTTTTACTTTAATATTTTTATATCCTAT
>NW_012063068.1:0-356 GCF_000956235.1 Wasmannia auropunctata | reverse complement strand
TCAAGCAGAAGACGGCATACGAGGAGAATTAATTATATCAAATGTTACTTGCATTGGAATATCAAAAGCTCATTTTTCTGATGTAAGAACGCATTTTCTTGATGACATTTTCCATTTAGAAATTGACGTACAAATACCAAAAGTGTTTACAAAAGGTGCCACAAAAATAAATGGTTCTTTAAATATATTTAAAGTTGTTACTGAAGGTACGAATCGATATATAACCAGAATAAACAGAGAAACATATATTTTTAGTATATATATATATATATATATATATATATATATGTATATATATGTGTGTGTATATGTATTTCATATATTTATAATAAACTTATTAAAATCTTAATAAGTAG
>NW_012063067.1:0-349 GCF_000956235.1 Wasmannia auropunctata | reverse complement strand
GATGTGTATAAGAGACAGTCGTTACTTCGTGCTAAAATAATGGAGTATGTCTCTCCATCATTCAACAGCAATTACAGTATGTTGTTTCTTTACCATTAATATTTATCTTTGTGGTAAGCAATTTATCTAAAGCCGTATGAGCGTTCTGTCCTGCTCCGTTTAACATACTAGATATACTCTTCATTACCTCTGGATTGTCTTTAAAAAACTCTAAATTAAACAACATGTCATACAATCTGTTAAAGGCACTAACAGCATCTTCTCCTACCCCACATAACATACTTGATACATGATTCCGAGCTTGATTTTTTTCTAAAACCCTGAACTTACCAACAGATCGGAAGAGCAC
>NW_012063066.1:0-429 GCF_000956235.1 Wasmannia auropunctata | reverse complement strand
GTTATTTGTTTCTCACATGATTATGTATATCATTTATATACATAATCATGTGAGAAACAAATAACTAAAATTATTCTACAATATTTATGTATAATAAATGATATACATAATCATGTAAGAAACAAATAACTAAAATTATTCTACAATATTTATGTATATTAAAAAAAAAGAAATAATTTTTGTTTTGAATGTTCAATGTATATCAAAAGAAATATTAAAAAGCTCTCAAAATAATTATCTGAAAAACTTTCAAAGATTATTATTATATTTTATTTTAGCTAGTTGTATATTAATAGTATCACAATAATGCAAACATTACAATACAATTACAATTTTAAATGTTATGTTAATAACTTGATATCAAGCGACGCGGTAGCGGCGCGACGCCAAGTATATAAAAGACTGAGTCGACAAGGCACACAGGGGATA
>NW_012063065.1:0-344 GCF_000956235.1 Wasmannia auropunctata | reverse complement strand
CCTCCCATTGCCCTAATGCAAGAAAAAAATATTTCAAGATGATCCTGCGATAACTTATAGGTCAAAATATATTTTAAATAGCCTGTTTCTACGTATGCCTGGTACATCAATTTTAAACTTTCCATATTAATGATAAACCCAAGAAAACCGGTCAAAGGATCGTGCCGATCTGATATCTTTGACTATACCTTTGCTTATAGATAAAGGAAGACAATAAGTGCATTGTATCTTATATTTATCTTCTGTGATCAGAGACAAACAACTAGATTTTTTGTCCTACTATAACTTTTACCTAACAGATATACAAAAGAGAATGATGACATACATTTTAAATTACACTTTTG
>NW_012063064.1:0-356 GCF_000956235.1 Wasmannia auropunctata | reverse complement strand
TTCATGCAAAATTAAAAGTTGAATAATTCGTGAACTAGTTAGAGAATCGACTTCAGGTTTTGCACATGTGTTAAGGTAATAAATAGAAACAATTTATTAAATTTTCAAGGTTTTATCAATACTAGAACGTTAGCACCAGAACATTCTTAACTGTAGGAAATGAACTTTCGCGAAATTGCTTGATGTCATTTTCGTTCATAAAGCCCGTTCTTTCAATGAAACTTAAGATTTAAGCTTTAAATCTTAGGGGCTTTCTACAATAAGCCGTTAGTCACTACTCATATCATACTAACAAAGAATTGACCAATCGTAGTCGAATATTTTTCTTACATTTAACTGTGATTGGTCAATTCTTA
>NW_012063063.1:0-378 GCF_000956235.1 Wasmannia auropunctata | reverse complement strand
TTGCATCCGTGCAGCTTTGTAAAGAATCAGTACGTAATTTAATGAATTATGGATGTCAAAAGTAGAGACTTTATGCTTTGAAATGCTTTTTTGATCATTCCGATACGATCATTTTTGACGAAGTTACACTCTCTTGAAGTTTGCTTACTTTTAATGATCAGAATGGGTGATGCTTTAATTTTGCTGTCGAGTGTATAATGTATAATCACAAATAGTAACAATTAATTCTTTTACTAATTAATATATTCTGAGATCTTAATGTAAATATATATATGTATTATATATGTATATGTATATGTATATATATATATATATATATATATATACGAGGTGGACCTATTTTAATCTATCCAGTACGAATATCTACGAAAATACAAC
>NW_012063062.1:0-359 GCF_000956235.1 Wasmannia auropunctata | reverse complement strand
TTTTTAGCGTGGATCGGCCAAAATTCTTCTCTAACTGATGCCAGCGTAGCGTTAACTCCCGCGTGGAATAGTCTTCGATGTCGATCTAGAATTATTAACTTCGTAAAATGATGATTAGCTGGAAGTATCAATGGATGTCTTGTTTCATATGGCAGTGCTGAATGATTTAATCTTCCTCCTATTCTTATTAAGCTGTGTTCGTCCATGTAAGGCTGTAGGCCGACTAGCTTAGATCTTTTTTTCACCTCTTTTTTGTTGTTCAGTCTTTTGATTTCCGATGGTCACACTTCAGCTTGTACCAATCCTACTAATAAGTTTCGCGCTCTTCTTAATTCTAAAGCAGATATACTTCCTAATCT
>NW_012063061.1:0-387 GCF_000956235.1 Wasmannia auropunctata | reverse complement strand
AAAAAAAAATGTTAACAATATATATTTCGACCGTCTATAACACAAATTAAATTGAGAGAATTAAGGCTAAATACGATTATATATTAGGATCACTACTATTAGGTACTTCTAATATTTCTATGTGATTTAACAATCATTTTTGCAACAAATAATTCTTAGCATTTATATCGCGTCCCGGGGAATGGGGGATTTTATTAGACGCAGGTAAGCATCATTTATTAAATTGTTTGTTGTCAATTTAATAACGTGATAATACTGTTCTATTTCAAGCAATAATCTGCGTTGAATCCGAAAGTAACAGCACGCAGTTGAACTAGAATATATGTATATGTATATACATATATATATATATCTGTCTCTTATACACATCTCTGAGCGGGCTGGCAA
>NW_012063060.1:0-680 GCF_000956235.1 Wasmannia auropunctata | reverse complement strand
GTAATATTTTTGACATAAAATAGAAATTCTGATATACCAGAGGTCGAATCAGACGTTATACGTTCCTGATTGTAATAGTGTTGGTTGTCTTTGTTTTGTGATCAATTTCGGCTTTTCCAATAATCGATAATAATAATGTTATAAACATATGCATTTGTTCTACAATCATCAGCAAATGTTGATTCTACTTTACCTATGAAAAATTATACTCTCTTGCTTAGTTTTAATAAATACATAATATAGATCCGTTAATATATTAACATTCCAATTTTGCTAATACGACGTATGTTAATATGTTCTAAAGATTTGCTGTTTTTTTCTCGTTTCATTGGCAAATTTACTTGGACAAGAATGATTGTCGATATTTAATTCCTTATCCATATATTACAGGAGCAAGTGTATCCTCTATATCCTGATTCAACATGCACAGTTGAGAACACGGATTCAAGTGACATGGATTGTTAATCTGAAAATCGATTTAATACTATAATAATGCAGACTTTCTACGTATTTTTTTTTTGGTAACGAAAAAGTAACATCACAATACGATGCATACTTTAAGCTTTATCGCCGAGTGATCGACGAGCCCGTAATAAGGTAATGATGTTCTTTGTTGGTTCAATGTAAGGTTTGCTAATCCTTTTGTAAATTTGTTACAGGACTCTACTGTTTTTGATTCT
>NW_012063059.1:0-576 GCF_000956235.1 Wasmannia auropunctata | reverse complement strand
ATCATTTTCTAAAAATGTTGTTATAATAAAATTAATGTTTTCTCATGGATTTCGGATCCGACAACAAGAAGGCTCTGTCCAAGGCACCCATTATCACTGCTCTTTTTTGTGAAGTAGGGTGGGCCGATAGAAAATTCAAGTACCTACCCGAAAACGTGGGTTTCCGGTACCAATCAAATTCCAATTTATCGTTGATCTTGATAATTGTTACGTCAAGAAAGTTCAATGTATTCCCCCCCAATTCTAAAGTAAATTGTAATCTGGGGTGAAACGAGTTGAAAATATCTAATACTTTCTTGGCCTCTTTTTGTGGGACCGCCAACATTATGTCATCTACATACAGACAAAAGTTTGGGACACCTATGGGCTCACCTACTTCCCCCCTCATTGCAGATTTAGTGCTCCATGATATTGAGGAGAGTGCTCTAAGGGCGATAAGGGCTCTAGGGATTGAAGTGCCGGTCTACTACAGATATGTAGATGACATAATGTTGGCGGTCCCACAAAAAGAGGCCAAGAAGGTATTAGATATTTTCAACTCGTTTCACCCCAGATAGATCGGAAGAGCACACGTCT
>NW_012063058.1:0-403 GCF_000956235.1 Wasmannia auropunctata | reverse complement strand
ACGTGTGCTCTTCCGATCTCGGTTGCGACATTTATTTTTATAGGTTTCTAATATATATTTAATATACATAATATATACTTTATAGATAGCTAATATTTTGCAAATGCGAACCACGATGTACTATCTTTAGTCTGGAGACAGTGTAACACTAATCGCGGTCCGCATTTGCAAAATATTAGTGTGTTTTGAAACTTGTAAAAAAAGAAAGTGTCGCAACCGGTGTGTCCATGATGTACAATCTAAGAGACGTAATTTTCGTCTGAAATAAAATAACCAAATTTTTTCTTAATTTTTATAAAATTATCTTCTATATAAATTAACAATATTACAAAAACATTAAATTAAACAATTTTTTGCAAAAAAAAAGCTTAAATTTTTTCATAAAAATTTTAATTTTTTTTTT
>NW_012063057.1:0-445 GCF_000956235.1 Wasmannia auropunctata | reverse complement strand
AAGTCGTATCAGTTTTTTATTGACCACTGCAATAATTTATTTTAAATAAGTTTCTGGAATCTATTTTATATTTATTATTTTAAATAAGTTGTATCAGTTATTTTACCGACCCCTGCTCCCCCCTTCGCATTCATTAATCCATCCTCCTCCCCAACCCATCTCCACCATACTCCCTCTATCCACATTCCCCCCTGACCCAATCGTACCCTTTTTCATTTTACCTCTTTCCTAGCAATACTTCTCATCTTCCACCTACTTTTTCTCTCCTATCTCCCTCTTCTATCCAGATCACCCCTTTTCAATTTCCACTTATTCAATAAAATGCTTCTCATAGCCTCACTTCCTAACCTCGCCACTACCATGCTTCCTTTCTCCGATCTACCAGCCTCTATTTTCCTTACGTCCTCCAGTTTCACTTTCCCTCCTATCCCCTCTAGTATTTCCT
>NW_012063056.1:0-368 GCF_000956235.1 Wasmannia auropunctata | reverse complement strand
TTAAATTAAATTTTCTATGAACTTAATTAATACTCTTTGAAAAGAATATCTAAAAGAATATTTGATTTAACAAATAATATCAAGCGTGTCCTTTGGGTAAAAATTTTATCACCTAATCTTCTGGTATTTATTTGCAGAAGCATTTCCATTTTACCATAGCGCGAAAAGAATAATTTAATTTAACAAATAATATCAATTGTGTCCGTTCGGTAAAAATTTTATCACCTAATCTTCTGGTATTTATTTGCAGAAGCATTTCCATTTTACCATAGCGCGCTTATCATCCTTTATAGAATAACGTCCTTTACAGAAAACAAGATTCATCTTTATGAAATTCGAAAGAAATTATTATAGCAAATAAAATCAGT
>NW_012063055.1:0-482 GCF_000956235.1 Wasmannia auropunctata | reverse complement strand
GTGTGCTCTTCCGATCTTTATAATTCGTTCGGAATTAAAACCGATTACTTTTTAATCCGGGTACGGATTGAACCGATTAAAACCGATTAAAATCGATTAAAACGGATTACGTTTTAATTGGTTTTAATCGAACATTTTCAGCAGGGTATACATATATATACATATACACACATATTATGAATAAGTATGTATAACATATAATATACCATATATATATGTAAACATTATAATTTCAATACAATCTTAAAGAAAAATTATACCTTTTCACTACTTTCTACAGAATATATCTCCATAATATTAGTTAAAATCGAAATCTGAATGTTTGCGTCATCAAAGTTTGACAGAAACAATTCATGTATCTTTCGCATTTGTTCAGGAGCGCCATCGATAAGAATTAGTCGTCCTTTAAAATTCATAGTTTCCAAATTTCTTGTTAACTCAACTGCAAAAATAGATCCAAAGGAGTATCCTACTATTACAAA
>NW_012063054.1:0-362 GCF_000956235.1 Wasmannia auropunctata | reverse complement strand
ACGTGTGCTCTTCCGATCTTCTGTTCACAACGACAGTACAGGTAATGGAATTTATTGTTCTCACATTTTCTTTTGTCAAAAATAACTATTCGAAACACTTAAAACGTATTGCAATAGTTCATATGGATATGCAGAGTAGTATTGTTAGATTTTTCGTACATGCACAGGAAACGGTGTATCAATAAAGTGTGTAATACAGACAGAAAGATTTGTTCCTGCAGGCCTAGCTATTTTATAATTCTTAATAATAGTTTTGTTATTGTTATAATATCGTTGCGTAACTTTATTATTATACATTATATCTACACAACAATGTTATAACGATAACGACTGTCGTAAAGAGTTACAGAATAGATCGGAAG
>NW_012063053.1:0-487 GCF_000956235.1 Wasmannia auropunctata | reverse complement strand
CGCGCTCAGTGGGAACCCACCCTCATATTCAGAGCACCGACCAATCAACTATAGATGTGTTCTAAGGCTACGGTCCATTTGATGCTGCAAATCCTTCGGAGCATTTTTTGATTGGTCAATTAGTAAAAATTCTTTCTTCTGATTGGTCAGTCAAGTGTTTTGAAGCATTTGTAGCGTCAAGTGGACCGCATCCTAAGATACATTACCAATGTACCAGTGTACGAAAAATCTATTAATAAGGGGCATGCATGAAGTAAGAATAAGGAGACGTAACTAGATAGGCTAGAGGGGAAAAAAGTTGAGCACGAAAAATGTTCCGTGTACTGCCAGTGCCAGGTTTGCTAAACGGAATAACTTGCAACATTTCGTCGCCATATTGAAATTCATATACGTATACATACGTATATGAATAGTATCTCACTCAGTGAGATATACACATACTGGAGTGAGCCTTCCCTAAGAAAACGAGATCGGAAGAGCACACGTC
>NW_012063052.1:0-579 GCF_000956235.1 Wasmannia auropunctata | reverse complement strand
GGCAAATTGATTGAACAAAATCTAGCTGGACATAATAGACAATAAATCGAATAAAATGTTGATAACATTATTGTATATGTAATTATTACATTTATTTATTTATTCGTACTTTATTGATACAATTAATTATTTATAATGTAGCAGAGATATTGAAGCACAATTACGTATTTTCTTAATTTGTCTATCTTCTTATTTAAAACCAGTTATTATCCTTTTGAAAACCAGTTCTTCTTCATCCAGTGCTGAAGGGCTGGAAATACGGTAAGTAGAAACGCCTAACAAGAGAAAAAAAATATATCAATAATTAAATTTTAGTTTAGTACAAAGCAATAATATTTTACATCAATATAAAATCAAAGAAATTTTGATATGGAATTTACCAAAAGAGGTAGAGCAGGTAAACCAGGTTTAGCTTCTGCGAAAGCTTCTGCGAAAGCTTCAGCTTCGGCCGCAGCTTCAGGCGCAGCGTTAGCGGAAGGATGAGCTTCGGGCAAGGGACTAGCCCATGTCAGCGAGCCGCATAGGCCTATAACAATCACTGCGATGAACAAGAACTTCACGTAATAACTTCGTATAGAA
>NW_012063051.1:0-321 GCF_000956235.1 Wasmannia auropunctata | reverse complement strand
CAGCCCGCTCAGAGATGTGTATAAGAGACAGGTTATGTATTGCGTAGAGCTATTACACTGCTAACTTCATTATTTATATGTATACACTTGATTTTATTACAACGGACGTACAAGTTAGACGAAACGAATAAATTTGACAATAGGCATATAACGTAGGGCTGTTTTATGACAATATTATAATCCATTATTTCAAAGATTTATATTGCATCTTAACGTGTTCTCGCAGTGGTAAGTACATATGATCGAGCTTCGAGATTATTTATATATTATTTAAAGTTTCTTTTCATTATCATTAAAGATCATTATCAAAATTGACCAATT
>NW_012063050.1:0-405 GCF_000956235.1 Wasmannia auropunctata | reverse complement strand
CGAATAGGTTGGTTATGTTTCAAAGATATTATTAGTTCAATCTCTGAGTCGGCATTGGATGTCTCAATATTATTATTGGGATTGTACTCAGTTTCGTATAATTGTTTAACTTTTTTAGCTATATCATATGTAGTTAATATTAGGGTTTACTTTTAGATTATCAATATCTGACGGAGGTTTCGCATCAATACAATCAATGTGAAATATATTATTCTCTAGGTTCATCGCTTCGCTTTCGCTAACGGTCGGATTGACTTTTGAAATAACAAGTTGTTTGCCTATCGAAATATTTATGTTTGGCAATGATATGAAGTCTCTTCCGAGTAGCGCGGCGCAGGTCATAGTGTCTTTCGAAACTACGTGGAAAACTAAATCTACACAAACATCGGCGGCTATAACTGTGTG
>NW_012063049.1:0-411 GCF_000956235.1 Wasmannia auropunctata | reverse complement strand
CCGCCCCTCCAACCCCCTACGTTGGTATTATTTTTTTGTTACTTTTTTTGTTAATAACTTTTTAACAAAGGATGACCACAGATTAAAATCTCTTGAGAGTCACTCAGGGTCATGACCTTGACAACATATGTCAAGGTTAAGGTCATTGGAGGTGGCTCCCCTATTTTCAATAATTACCATAAACCGATTTTAAACGTTTGCCTCATGAGCAAATTTTGGCACTAAAATGCCATTCTTCTTTACAAGAAAGGTAAATACACTGGTCCAAAAAATTAAAGGATCACCTGTTCTAGCCTCCAAAAATAGGCAAAATTCAAGAGAGTGTAACTTCGTCAAAAATGATCGTATCGAGATGATCAAAAAAGCATTTTACAGCTTGAAATCTCTACTTTCCAAATCGGTACTTGAGAA
>NW_012063048.1:0-428 GCF_000956235.1 Wasmannia auropunctata | reverse complement strand
ATTTTAAACGAAAGAAACTATTTTCTTCAATATTTATTTAAAATTAAGTAATAATGAAAAATAAATTATAATTAAAAATAGTGTTTATATAAACAAATTTACTAAACATTTCTCAAATTCTTACTCTTTCATCTTTTCCACGTCTTTAGCTGCATGGTTTCACTTGCCAGATATTTGACTCATTCATGTCAATATTCTTACTGTTTTATATTTTAGCCGAGTTGGAATTTGTCTCTGTTTTCTTATCTAGTTTTGGATTACTGGAAATAGTATCGTTGCCATTTTCAGAACTCGTATCTAAAACGCTTCAAAACTTTTCCCATTTTTACCTCTCAATCATTTTTGTGATTAATAATTAAGTTTTGCCGAACATTTTCAAAATCCTTAACATAAAAAGTTATATATGAATATATAACTACATTTTTAAA
>NW_012063047.1:0-458 GCF_000956235.1 Wasmannia auropunctata | reverse complement strand
GCGTGTGCTCTTCCGGTCTTTTGGTCCAGGATGTCAAGTATACAGTTTCTCGTTGCCTCCAAGCCTTTCTAGCAGTCCATACCGTCAATAAAGTGCGTTGTAAGTTTTTATGCCTTGTCACGAATGAAAATTCAGAAGTCTCGAGTAGTGACCAAATTCTGCGTAAAACTGGAAAAATTTGATTTTAAAATGTTGGAGATGTTGAGAACAGCTCATGGAAATGCTGCATTGTCTATAGAATTTGATCGTAACGTTGCTCAAAATACAGCACAGTCTGTGCTGAATTTTCGCCCGTGACAAGATACAAAAATTGCAAACTCACTTTATTGACTGTATCGACTGCTAAAAAGACTCAGAGACATCAGAGAAAGGTCAAATTGTATACCTGATATCCTGCACCAAAGGCCCTGATCATGGATCCACTCCCTACAATTCTGATTGAGTCCCCCCCCCCCCCC
>NW_012063046.1:0-308 GCF_000956235.1 Wasmannia auropunctata | reverse complement strand
TTTCGCTTTTTTATTATTAACAACTTTCCAATCGCTTTTTTCTATTCCAATTATTTCACATATTTCCTGTGAAGCTTCTTGCAGCAGCACTCTTTTGACACATTGACATCCATCTTTTTGGTATTAACCGCTTGATGTTGCATTTTCGACATTATCGCACATCTTTTAACGTCCTTCCTACACGTTTTCACAGCATTAAACCGCTCGCCGTCCCCCCGAGTTCGGGGGGCACGGTATTTCTATTATTAAATTTTCCTATTTTTAAATGTCACCTCTTCCCCCTTTTTTTTATACTCTCTCTTTTTACT
>NW_012063045.1:0-495 GCF_000956235.1 Wasmannia auropunctata | reverse complement strand
TTCATATGTTCATACAGAATCTCGAATGATGACGGGGAATCAAAATAACTCTACAACTTCATTATTAAAAATTAAATGGGATTTTTTTTACTATTTTTGATTATTTTGTAATAAAATCAAATTTTTTGTGCAAATAATCTTTTTTATGTGTAAAATTTACTTATAAAATACATTGTGACGTATAGCAATCGAAAACATATTCTTTTTAATGCAGCTAGTAATTCAATATGTATAATTAAATTTTCGGTTAACAATAAGTTGAAGAAAAACAAAATTTCAATTGTCACACGTCACACTTATGTTTTGTACGTAAAGTTTGGAAAGAAAAAGATTATACAATTACGAGTAAAAGCAATGTTTTTATCATGGGGTCTTTGTGACCCTAAGATCACTTTCCATTTAAAGTCATACTTCGGGAATATTTTCAAAAAACTGAGGTTACTTTTTGAAATATGACAATCAAATTAATATTGCCAAAGAAAAAATAAATAAAGA
>NW_012063044.1:0-594 GCF_000956235.1 Wasmannia auropunctata | reverse complement strand
TGTGCTCTTCCGATCTATATTAGAAATCCAAATTATTTATTTTTTATATTAAAAAAGAAATTTCTATAAATACCCTTGCATTTTTGCCTTATAAAAATAGAGGTGGGTTATACGGCTACTCATGAGTGGGATAAATAACGGAAAATACACAAATAATTTATATAATAATAGTGAATGACACGTTAATGACAACGTAATTTGCAATTACTCATTAATAAATAAATAAGGAACGTATTATTACAGATTATGAATAAGTACATACATAAGTATATACATACATGAATGTTATGATTAATGTATTGTAAAGGGCGTATTTTCACGTATTATTATTTACTTTTATATTTATAAATAAATAATAGAGCGTCTGTACTACGGCATAAATCCCACGTGCTAAAAATGCCATATATCCCAAACAGATGGGATATACGAGACTATAAACAAAACGAAGAATACAAGAGCTAAGCACTTGTATTTTGCTATACTCTATCCTTTATTAATCCTTTGCACTTATGTACCACGAAATAACCACGAAGCCTTTTACATTTCCTACAATAATCATTTTATGTAGATTATAACCTGTCTCTTATACACATC
>NW_012063043.1:0-334 GCF_000956235.1 Wasmannia auropunctata | reverse complement strand
CTTCCGATCTTGGATATGATTTTATTAAAGTAAATAAATAATATATCTAAAAGTGCAATTTTTCACTTCGAAAACTCGAGGACATGCATATAATTTTATTAAAGTAAATATTTTTGCAATTTTTGTAAAAATGCAATTTCTCACTTTGAAAACTCGAGGACATGTATATAATATTTATAAAGCAAATAAATAATTTTTTAAATACAATTTTTCGCTTCCAAGATTCGAGGACATGTATATAATTTTTTTAAAGCAAAGGAATATTTCTAAAATTGCAATCTCTCACTTTGAAGATTCGAGGACATGTATATAATTTTTTTAAAGCATATAAATA
>NW_012063042.1:0-355 GCF_000956235.1 Wasmannia auropunctata | reverse complement strand
TTTATCAACAGCCCGTTCTAGTTTTCTCCTTGCTTCTTCATATGTCGCTATAAAAATAAGAATAAATTAAGTTACTGGCACAAATTTCAAAAATAAAAAAAAGGTTAAAGAATGAAATAAGACTTATATAGATGAAAAGTATATTATCTTGTTATTAATGAGAAAGTATATTATCTCGTTATTTTAACGAACACGAAAAGAGCAATGAGAAAAGTTATCCTACCAAACCAAGCACGAATAGTAGCCGAGTAGTTATTAAATTTGGTAGTGGGCTCCATGCATTTCTTAACTGCAATGCCTTGTTTTTTAGGGGCTAAGTAAGTAGGATAAAGACAATTTTCTCCGTCTTCACTAA
>NW_012063041.1:0-426 GCF_000956235.1 Wasmannia auropunctata | reverse complement strand
TTTGTATTTCTTCTGTTGTCACCGTGGGCCCTCGCTATCGCAAAATCTCAATCGAAATGTTTAAATAATCATAACTCTGCGAAAAAAAAATCGTAGAGAGCTCGGCGACCCCGCGTTTTCTCGTCTCGGAAAGCCCTTTTGAACGAGCCCTCACTCGACCCCACATTCCATTTAAGATTTTTTGACCCCCTTCTTCCCCCGCCCTTCGGAGGTGTGGAGAAGGTTTTTGAGGTTAAATAATAAACTTTGTGATCCCATTGTATCCCTATAAATTTCAATCCTATATTACAAACCATTCAAAAGTTATTTAGATGGCCCGGAACTTTTGGCGGGCACTGTATATATATATATATACAGTGCCGGTACGGTATATATATATATATATATATATATATATATATATATGTATCAGATCGGAAGAGCACA
>NW_012063040.1:0-448 GCF_000956235.1 Wasmannia auropunctata | reverse complement strand
AAGTGACTGGAGTTCAGACGTGTGCTCTTCCGATCTTTTATTGATAAATTAAAATTTGTGCGATATACAGTTTTCTCCTACACTAAAATATGACGCATGTAAAAAAGAAATTCCAGTAGCTGTTGTTGCTCCATCACCTGCTCGTGGAAGTGTTAAATTTGAGTTAAGATTAAATATTATTATTATATAATATTATTAATATTATTATATTATAATATTATATTATAATATTATTATATTATTAATATTATTATTATATATATAATTTGAAATAAGATTAAATTTAATTCGGCAGAGGCAAAGAGCTGAAGAACATTCACAAGTTGAACCAGTTGAAGAATATTTCAATGATGATGATTAAAGATAGAGGTTAATAGGCTTGAATTGTAAACACTGAAGTAAATAATGAAATAAAAATATACGAAATTTGAGATCGGAAGAGCACACG
>NW_012063039.1:0-469 GCF_000956235.1 Wasmannia auropunctata | reverse complement strand
AATTCCGGAAACTTTTCAGTCCATGTAGTAATAATATTATATAATTTAATCTGAAAGTGTCCTTGCATGTGCATTTAAATAGAATATATGTTATACTAAGATAATTGTACCATTGATAATATCATGTGACAATTATTAATTCTTATAAACATTATATCGTTTCTTTTATATTAAATCAGATATATTACAGAATATTATAGAATCATACAAAAAAACTTGTGTACTCAATAAATATTTAATCGTTTAAATAACATATATGATATAAAACTATAAAAATTTATTGCTATTTTACTCGCTAAATCAATGAAATAATTATTCAATTTGAATATCACATTATATTATAAATTAAAACAGTAAAGGCTCAATAATTAACAAATTAATAAAGAGAATAACGGTCTATGAACCGCTCCTGTATAAAATTACGGTAAAGTATAATAAAAACATATGATAAACAATTAACGTTTCGACA
>NW_012063038.1:0-404 GCF_000956235.1 Wasmannia auropunctata | reverse complement strand
CACTACAAATAACTAGAAATGATTCTAAATCAAGATATATTTTTCTGTAACTCAAAGTCGGGTAATAGTCATTTTTTCAAAATTCTTTTTATAAATTTACAAACAAAATTATACTACTACTACAAATAACTAAAAACGAAATACTAATAAAATAAAAATAAAAATAAAATACTAATAACCTTTTTTTATTATAAACTTATTTTATAAGTAGTAAAAGTAAAAGTCGGGTGCCAAGTTCACGTAGGTAAATTAGCGCATAAACGAGTATGAATGGTGTGCGTACAGAGGCGTTTATAATTATTTCTCAAAAATGATACTTCGGAAAATAACTTTATCACACATGGTTAAATCTTAAAGTACCCTTTAATTTGGTAAAAAAGAAATTTTGAAAAATTAAAAAAAAA
>NW_012063037.1:0-316 GCF_000956235.1 Wasmannia auropunctata | reverse complement strand
AACAAAAGTTGCGCGGCGATACCTGCGCGAAGACTCAGTTTTTCGCTGAGTGGACCTACTGGTTATACTGTGTATCAAGTGCTCGGTGTAAACTAGGCCAATGACGCCGTACGTTATGGTCCTCTTGAGTTCTTATAAGCTGACCTTATGTTTGGGTCCTAACCATGGTGGAAGGGATATTCACCATGATCTTAACATTACCTAGAGTCCTAGATTATCAGAGAAGCGCGACCGGTGTTACGAGTCCTGATTGGACACGCAAATGGCCAATCATAAGATTGATTTATCGCTATTATAAATGGCTGCCGAATAAATC